>NC_061526.1:13225000-13477500 GCF_022379125.1 Scophthalmus maximus | reverse complement strand
AATGATGATGATAATAATAACAATAATAATAGTGTCGTCATGCCATCCAAGGTAACGATATGCTCAGATAATGTTTCTCTGAGGTGTTTAGTACAATGACCTCCGTTTGGTCTGAATTCAGAAGTAGCAAAGTCATCCAGGCCTTTATGTCTTTTCGAAAATTCTGAAGTTCGTCTGTCTGATTAGTTTCATCTGGCGTAAGATCGTAAGATCTCTGTACCGTTCATACTACACGACGTGCTTTCTGGTCATCACGAGGCTTTCAGTCGCTGATTACACTACGTGACTCATTTGTGACGGGGGTTCACACACTGCACGATCCTTCACCGGGAGAAATGTCTCCAAAGTACATTTTGTCAGGGAAAAACACATGCGAGTGCAAGTGACACGGAATTGTTTGTCACTTTCAACGATGGACGTCAGAAAGACACTGTGGTGTTCAATATATCGCAGAATACTCCGTTTGAGCAGACACTCTCTGTGTTGTGTTGACTGAGAGAAACAACTTGACGTGTTATGTGGCCCGAGGTTACACTCATTCTCTGTACTCATACTCGTCTATCAGTAAAAACGCAAATCACAACAGGAACAAGCCCTGCAGATGGTCTGCACGATGATTTGTTCGGAAACACAGAAAATGAAAAGGCAGAGAATATGTGTGAAGGATGAGTGTTGTTGTGCTACGGTTCCCCCCCCTGGGTTTTGCGGTCACTCACATCACAGCTCACACTACAGGAGTTGGGTTCACTGACACGTCCAGGGGCCTATTCCAGAAAGCAGGTTTTGCTAAAACTCTGAGTCTTTTAACCCTGAAAAGAGGGAAACTCTGGGTTTTCCGTTCCAGAAAGCGAGTGAACTTAAACTGTAGGTCAGTTACCATGGTAACTGCCGCTGTGAACCTAACCTGCTCGCTGGCAGGTTTAACTCCTCCCTTTGCCTGAACCTGATCTAGCTGTCAAAAAATGACCTGTCCTTTCCTCGCCAACCCCATCTATAAGGAAGCAGAATTAATTCAGTAGCCTAACGTCAGAGAGGATGCTCAGAACCCGATGCTTTCATTCCCCGAAGACTACTTAGTAGAACTTCACCGTTTCTCTCACAATCCATCACATATCTGAACAATGTTCTCCGACCTTATTTCAAGCATTATAATATCGCGGACATGCTCCGACCAGAGCAAAGTATTTGCATTGCCCGGGAGTTTTCTGTACAACAAGTTAAAATAGCCACTGATGTTTTCTTTGTTTAACACGTGGAATCTGATTAAAACCATATGCCTTACCTATCTGCACTATATTCTTATGATTTATTTTCAGCTGCAGCCATGTGCAGCCACAGGCAGTAATTGTCTCCCACGCCAACTGTCTCTCCTCATCAGCTGTAGCTGTGATGCTCCACTTTCTCAGAATGATCTTATTTTCTCCATAAGCACAAAGTCGTACCTCCAACTCTAACAGCGTGACGTAGGAGGACCTTGTTTTTGCCTCGGGTTGCCAGGGTGACTCGTAGTATCGGAGCTCCATTGATGATGGCTTTTTTATATTCAGCGGAATAGAATCTGAGTTTCCAAGTCATCACTGACATATCAGGTACACTCCTTACATTTACCATTATCGGGATAATTATAGTGGATAATTATCCCAGTAGTTATAGGAAACAGCAGTGTTAACAGAGACAAATGAGCAGTGGATAAACACAAGATGCACCAGCAACCGGAAGTGACACAATGCGTTAACGCCTGACGTGCAGCGGGTTATGTTTTTTTGGGACTACTTTGTTTGGAGAGAACATATCTTAACAAAACAATATTTAAAAAACTGACTGATTTATTGTTTGATCTGTTGTGTGTACCTCTGTGTGCTCAACCTATGGAATCCCTGACATTGGGATAAACACAGTGTCTCCACAAAGGCACTTTTTGTGATCCTGTGGCAGACCGCTGCGATGTCAGTCGTTTGTTCGTGAGCTGCCGTTTTGAATCCTGAAGTTTCACATTTTGACCAGCGCCATGATGTTGGTTTTTTGCTACTGGATGTAGCATTGGAGGTGTGTCAGACTGAAAGTTTGTCCACTGTGCGACCACCTACACCTGACGGACCGGCTGTCAATCATGCTGCATCCACGCTCCGGTGCTTTACTGTCTTGAAAGTTACAAAATTGTCGGACATTGTCCTTTTTCCATCAAGCTACTGGATAATTTTAGGGGGAAGATTATGATGCTGTTAGGCAAGTGCACAAGGCTTTAACTCCCTCCTCATTTCGCTGTACGTGACATTTAAATTATATTGGGGTATATATCATCAGCCGTAGACATGACCCGCGGTGAAAAGAGGCGTCGGCTGCAAAAAGCAGTCAGGAAAAGTAAGTACAACAAGGCTGAACATGCAGTTAGACCAGGCCAAGAACTTACAACTGTGACCCTTTTTTGGTCATATGGTTGAATGCCCTTATTGTAAGTCGCTTTGGACAAAAGCATCTGCTGAATGAATGTAATGTAATGTAACACTGGAGAGATCAACACCAGACCAGATGCAGTGTTCAGATAGTATGTGGTTTTGGAGGGGGGGGAAGAAGCGCAGCAAAGGGGCCGGGGTTGGAGTCGAACCACGGCCGCTGCAGGAGAACTCGAGCCTCCACACAATGGCCACCGGTGCTACTAAGTGAGCTAACCGACGCCCCTTGCTACATCAATACTTCTATAATAAACCATTAAAAAAAAAAGAAAATTCATATCATGTGACCATTCATGTACAATGGGCATGCGCTTGCCCGTGTACACAGGAAGCAGATTGTCTACTTTACAGTTGGTTGCTTACTTACAGAAAATACCACGAAGGAGGAACGACAAAAATGAAAAGAAAGACGAGGGGAAGGGAATGTTAGTAGTGTGGCTTTAGACTGAGAAGCTGTTAAGTGTCGGTGATGGGCCTTAGTTTGTTGAACAGGGAGGAGAAGAGATGATGGATCGTGCGAGCCCCGCTGACCTCAGAGGAGGCTGCAAGCTGTGGCTGACTGGTCACGTCCCTGTCTCTAACAGCAGAGTGAGCAGCTGATGTTGGGAGGTGTGGGCAGCTGTCTCTCAGGCTGACCTCTGACCCTGAACCCCCTATGTTCTGTCGCCATGCGAGAGCAAAGAGACAAAGGAGCCAGATGGAGATGGGGGTTGTTCTTTTGGTTTCTTGGAAGGTCCCACGAGTCAGTTGGTTTTTTGGAAATGACCATGGCAACTCAACTTCACTGCTTTTGTTAGGCGAAGCTGAGTTTCACGTTTTGAATTATTTCTTTATTTTAACAGGTATGAGCACGATTAGTCAGCTAAATGACGAAATGTCAGCAGTCAGCACTAGAACTGCTCGTTGTTATATTCTATTAGTGTACAGTGCCAGTTAACTGATGGATTTAAGATGTGTGTGGCTGCCACTAGCCGGGGGCTGCCTGCTCGTCTTGGCAACGACTTCAGCAAATGTGGCATCTTACCGATGTTGTGCTGAATGTTCTGACGGGCGACCAACAGAGTGTGAGATAGAGAAGGGGAGAGAAAGCTGCACATTACTCTTCCAGGAAGCAACAGTGTAAAAATCTTCAGGGTTTTAGGGTTAGGTATCACAAAGTTTAAGGACATGGACTTTAAATGACTTCTGCTTGGCACTATATGTAAAATACCAAACAAAAAAACCGAACAAAAACAAGTTTCTTTTGTGAAAATTAATTTGACTTTTCAGGGGGGCCGGGGGCTCTCGTTGGAGGGGCGGGGCGCACCCCAATTCAATGGTAGGGGAAACACTGCGTGGCAAGAAGGACCAAATTGACCGTTTCCTAAAATAGTGCAATACCTGTGAACTAGGGCTGAACGATTTTGGGAATCTGACCCGTGTAATCGCGTCCCTTGCGATTAGAAAATCGTGTTTTATCATATCTCGATATTATCGCAAATGCGGTCTTTAAAATGACCACATACGTCGTAATAAGCTGCTTGAAAAACAGCCTATCTGGTGTTTTTTGGGGTTGAGGACATTTTTCAGACATACACTGAAGTCCGGAGTTTTTCCTGAAATTTTAAGGAGTGGCTGTATATGAGATATCTAATGTCCGCAACTGTAGCTCCTGCCACAGTGTCCTGCCTCCTGCATGCTCAACCCAGACGCCGCAGAATGTTCTGGAAATTTGTCTGGACGCAATTTTGCATACATGTTCTGGAGTTCCTATCTGAAAAGAGCTAATGTTTAACTCACAGGCAGACAGACCAACTCTGTCACCACAGAACATCATGAACCAGAAACACAACCGGCAGAAGAAACAGACTTTTCTATGAGATGTGTGTGTGTGTGTGTGTGTGTGTGTGTGTGTGTGTGTGTGTGTGTGTGTGTGTGTGTGTGTGTGTGTGTGTGTGTGTGTGTGTGTGTGTGTGTGTGTGTGTGTGTGTGTGTGTGTGTGTGTGTGTGTGTGTGTGTGTGTTTGCTGACTGATTAATTGGACTTTGATCTCCCACTGATAGAGTTCCAACTCATCCCCTGACCTCTGTGTTTGTGATAAGACTGGCTACTGTAAGCATAGTGTGAGTGTAAACTAGTCCATGTCATATTCTTACTTAAACTCTTGCCAAATTTTATTTATTTGATTTACACAAGTACCAACACAAGAACTGCCCTTTGGAAGCCTTGAGTTTAGCATTTTGGCCACCGCGATCTTGTTTTTAAAAAAAACAGAAGTAACTATATTTGGAGGAGCGGGGGTGGAACTGACTGAGAGCTTGTCCACTGGACGGTGCTGGCAGTCCATCACACAGTATCCACGCCCCAATGCATACTGTCATATCGTCCATTAGGGGTAGGGGATCTGGCCAAAAGATCGTATTACCATCTTTTGAACCACAATCCCTGATCTGAATCACGATGTTATTACATTTATTAGCAGAAAACAAACAAAACCAAAACAAGTGAGCATCTTTTGTCAGAAAAAGACAAATAACAATAAAATCTATTTAAAAAATAACAGATCCGGTCTCTGACTGGGACCAGCAGAAGTAGATCGAACTTTCACTTTCACAAAATGTTTTGACAGATCGCTCATGTTACCACCTTTACTTGCAAAACATTTGTTACACTTGTGGCAACGAGCGTTGTCTCAATCGATTTTGGCAAGTACAACCATACTTTCGACCGGTTCAGTCTCTGCACCATCACCACATTGCTACAAGGAGCAGCCAGTCTGTCTGTGTGTCGCCCCCTGCAGCGGGCAGGCCGCGAACCACAGACACAGATCGCTCCTCAATATTGAGAATAATGAAGATTCATCATATACGTATGCGTTAATTTCTTCGTGAGAGCGCTGAATATCATAATATATAATAAAAAATGAATAACTGTTGGTTTCAATGATCGCACGCTCAGTTTTCTGTAACAAGAGTGTTGCAGGTGGATCTTGTCAACCTGCAAGGCAGAGGACATAAAAGTATATAACATCATCCACTTCTCACAACTTAGCAGACCAAATTTGAGGTTGATCTGGTGAACCTGCAAGGCAAAGGAAGTTACCTGCTTGCCAAAATATCACTTTCAAATAATAATGTCTGACTTCCTGTTGAGATTATGATATGGCTCCAACAGACATTTAGGTGTGTTTGGACATGATAAATGTGCGTGCCAGATTTCATCCATGTAGGTGAAACCTGAACGAGGGGCTCAAATTTAGCAAATTTGTACGTGGCGCTGTCGAGGCATCTTGCCACGCCCATGCTAGAGCCTAACTTGACATTTGTCACATACTGGGGACTTTTCATGCACGTTCAGGTAGTGAAAAGTGCGCAAGAGTATAATAATAACAAGAGAACGTCGTCGTATGCAGTTTTTCAAACTGCAAGCAGTGTAGAGCAGGCCCTCGCGTAGCACGTGTCGCAAGTCGGGATGTGTTGTGGATTTCACATCCCGTGTCCACGTACATGACGCATTCACTGCACCAGGTCAATCGGATGATGTTTGTCACATAAGTCATACTTACTGTTGTCAGTAGGTGGCGCTATGACCATGGCTCAATATTGACATGCAGATGTGTTGAGGGTGGGACTGTTATCAATCCTGAGAAATTTGGTAAAGATATGACCATGCGGAGTGGAGTTATTGTAGTCTGATATTTCATGGCGGCACAACAAAATTTGCCGCTTTTCATCACAATATAAGAACATAAGTGGATTTGTATATACATATAATTCAGTTCAATTTCATTTGTATAGCGCCAAATCACAACATACATCGTCTCAGGCTCTTTACATAGTGCGGTCGCGACCTCACAATATTACAGAGAAACACAACAGTTCCCACAATAAGCAAGCAAATATATAACCAGAATGTTTTAAAACAGATTAAAGGAGAAGAAAGCTACTTTCAGGAGCAGAAAATTACAGTAGGTACAGGAAACTCCATTCATGTCAAAATGAAAGCTGGTGCATGATGGACAGATGGTTATGATCTAAATATTTTTGTAGTTATTTGAAACCTAAAACATTGGATCAAATTAAAATGACTGTAATGAAATTAATGAATGACCATCGTGTTTATCAAAGAGCTGAAATCACTAGTTAGTTCACTCTCTCTCTCTCTGTGTGTGTGTGTGTGTGTGTGTGTGTGTGTGTGTGTGTGATTTAGCTAAGGTCACATTCACTCTGGACCAGACAAAGGCCTCCTTCCTCCGCTGATAACAACATCAGGTTATGTAATAGGCCATTGGTGGTATGTCAAGGCGGATTAGAGACTCAGCAGCTATTTCTGAACCAGGGGCTTGGAATTGTTTATCCCAGCAGAGTGAAGTGTAAAAACGTGACAGGACAGGAGAAAAATAAAAATATGAGAGGAGACTCTAGGGAATCTAATGTGATTATAGCACTGCATTACATGTTGGGCTTTCAGGAAATTTCGAATGACAGTGTGTGCTGCATGTGATATATCACATATCTCTATATGGGATAGCTCTGACAGATTTGCATATAGCCACTTAATATAATAACAGTTTATAGTTTTATTTACCTGGTGTCTCTTACAAGTTTATTGTGACATGACATGTTTGTTTTTGTTGCTAATGTGCTCATACATCAGGTGACAGTGAGTCATGATCGGGCTCCACAACTCTTCTCTTCTCTCCTCTCTCCTGAATAACAAAGACGGGATTGACAGCATGACAGAGTGATGACATCATCACAGTAGGGTCCTGTCTGTGACTGGCCAAAGGAAACACACACACACACACACACACAAACACAAACACACGTGGCCTTTTTCATTAGGTCTTGGCGATATGAAGAAAATCACAGTTATCACGGTATACGGTAATTCATCATCATTATTATTAGTATTATTAGGGCCCAAGCGCCGACCAGCAGGAGGCTGGCGAAGGCCCTCTTGTTATTATGGTTTGGTCAAATAAAGGCGTTCTAATTATAACTGTTTGAATTCTCCAAGTGAAGTGGGTTTGTTATTCATTCCATTTTAAGGCTGCATAATAAACCAATTTTTCCAAGATTAGTGCAAATGCGGGGAATGTCCAAAGTGAAATAGTTGGCGGATCTTGTTCTGTAGTTACTGGTTTTAACAGAAATGAGTGATGTAAGATAATCTGGCAGTTGTAACTGTAAAGCTTTATTTACAACACATATAACATGATGTGAATATTTCTTCTTGATTCTAGTGATGTCCAACCAACACTGTGATAGAGAGAACAATGTTGGGTGCAGAATTTGTAACTAGGTCTAAACCTAAGGGCGCTGTGTAAACGGGATTTAACTGATTCAGAGTTGTTTGTGAAGCGTGACAGTTAAGAATATCTCCATAATCCAGAAAAGACAGGAATGTTGATTGTACAATTGTTTTGCGACTTGATGTGGAGAGACAACCTTCAATACTATATAGAAAACCAATTTTGATTTTTAAATTCTGAACCAGATTATGAATGTGGGGTTTGAATAAAAGTTTGCTATCAAGCCAGATTCCTAAGTATTTGTAATATTCAACTAATTAAATATTAATGCCACTTAATGTTTTAATTGGTAGGTAGTTTAGGTCTGTGGTGGATGAGGAGAAAACCATGAACTTTGTTTTTTCAGTATTTACAAGGGCTGACTGGAAAGTATTATAGCGCCACCTAGTGGTCCACATGTGTTAATTCTTGGTATGTGAGGTGTATTGCGCATTGTAAATTACTCTGGACATTTGAAGTCGTTGAAGTTAGTGAAAGATATGAATCCCAAAAAACAATTTTTCTGGGTGCAAAAGGCCACGCCCATTTTGACTAATCAGTATACCATTGTAGGCGTGGCCTCAGAAAAAAAGAGCCCTCAATGAGATATAAACTTTTCGTATTTGTAGCGCCCCTTAGAGGCCAATCTTCGCCAAATTTGCTGGCGAACCTAAGTGTCATGCCAAACAAGATTCTAAAGTTTTGCGTTGATAGCATTTCATTTTGCTGAGATATGCTGAAGTTGGTGTTTTGGCAACAAAACACGCGCCATCAACGAATATAAACGATTAAATCCGAAATAGAAGTAGAAGTAGAAGAGTATGAATATGTCCCAGAAGAGAAACAGATCATCATGTAAGTTACCATTGCATACGAATAATTTACATCTAATGGCACACGGTGGTAATACACACTGCAACATACTGATGGAGCCGCTGTTTTCTTTGTAGTCCATCTTCAGAAATTTGTAGTTTCACCACAGCAGACGCACGTCAGTAACATCCGCCGCTGCATGATGACGTAGTATAGTGAAAGTCGAGTCGGATTCTCTGAGCATTGCTGTCGGCTCTTCCTAAGTCATGAGCCCTCCTTTACACCTTTCCTTGACCTCATGACGTTTTCCACTGAGGTCAAGGAATAGTACATAGGAATAGTAGATAGGAAGGACAATTCTACCACACCCCCAGACCGAGTCTGGCAGAGCAAATTAAATCACCTACTAAAATTCATCTGAGTCCCAGGCTACTGTAAATGGTCTGCTAGAATTTAAAACTGTGTTTGAACAGAGTTGCTCTGCACAGAGTGAGTTTATCACAACTGTGGATAAGATACACAAGCAAACACAGATGCCCACTTTTCCATTCTTATAGTTTGTTGCATCACATTAAAGATCTGGTTTGGAAACCATCTGGGGTTTGACTGCAATCTAAATATGGCATCAGTGGTTTGCTGCAACTGGAAACTGGTTTGTTGCTGTTCACATGCCCCTGCTAAGACTCACTAACACTAAACCACACATTCGCATTCATGTAACTCTATCATTAAGGCAGACACTGACTTTCTCATTTAGTTTTGCATATGAAAAGGCTTTTACTTACCTAAAGTCTCATGACGTCACACACAAACTGTCCATATGTGCTGCATATATCTGCATTTTGTGACGTTTCCAATCAGGATAGTTGTCCTCCAGTCCAATAAACTGAAGAGTAAACGGTGATGTTTCAGAATGCGTGATATGTCCTAAATACCATGATCTGCTGTGATATTGATCGTGAATGTGTCCCGTTTATGCTCTACTCATTCTCATGCATTTATTAATGTGTGCTTGTCTGTGTGCATTTTTTTTTACATGGCATTTTTTTTTTGTTTCTCTGCTCTGTGTGTTTCTGCATGTGGCTCGTCCGTAGCTTTGTACCAATGGCTCGAAGCGGACCGCCAAGGCAGGGATCCAGATACTGCAGCAGCAGGTAAACTCTCCTTCACTACGGTGCCACACTCACACTGTCTGCATTAGAGCCTGACCGATATATCGGTTTGCCGATAATATCAGTCGATATTAGCCTTTCACAAACATATCGGTATCGGCGGATATGTTTAGAGCTCGACCAATATATTGGTCGGGCTCTAAAATATGTGCATTTCTGTTTACATTTTACATAAAATAAATTACGTAGTTTTTTTCAATTGAACTTCTATATATTTGGTTGTATTTGTGTTTTTTGTTACTTACAGCTATTATAAATATAATTTATGGTTAAACTAATATATATCAAGCCTCGATTACATATCTTTGTCATAAAGGTTTGATAACATCATCATAGGAATCATTGACATATATATCAGCCGATGTATCGGTATCAGAAATCTTGTACTCCCCAATATGGATATCAGCATCAGCCCCCAAAAAGCCGTATCGGTCGGGCTCTAGTCTGCAAGCACGCTTGCTTTTACCGATACTCCTTCCACTTCAGCCTTGCCCCAGTATGGATTTACGTGTCATGATGATGTACAACCTTTACCACATCCTATGATCCTACTTTGTGGCTCAGAGGGTCTTGAGGTCATTCACAAACTGGGAAAATACATTGTTACAAAGCTCGTGGATAAGTAGTCAGGTGGGATGTGGCGTCTGGTCAGGACACGGGAGGCAGGAATGTCCTTGATGGTTTTTTTTTGCGAACTCAAATGTAGATAAACAGATGCACAGGCCCCGGCACTCTTGTACAACTGCACAAAACGGTCCAGAATACGTCACATTCGCGTTGAATTTTCAGCGCTGCCGGAAACCGGAAATGGAATCAGCAGTGCGCCACCATGCAGTGTCCCCTGTCGGTTGCCCAGCTGGTTGCCGTTTGCAACTTTACCACCAGATGCCGCCAGAAAATTACAAAAATTACACACTGGAGCTTTAAGTTTGGTATTTCCTGTTTTGTTTTGTGATGCATTTCCTGTGTCTGTTTTTCTGTTACTTTCTGTTTCTTGTGTTTCCCTGTGATTGTCTGCACCTGTATAGTCTTTGTGCCTCCCTTTGTTCTCACTGGATGTAATGTGTCAGTTCTGCACTTCGTTCCCTGGTGTTTTGTGTCTTTTTGGGATTTTCTGAGGTTCTCCAAAAAAGGCTAGAAGTCAGTTTTTTGTTGCCGTTATTAAAGACTCTTTTTTCCCCCCTAACCTGCATTTGGGTCCTGCTCAACCAAACCCTGACTGGTTCATCTGCACACTTTAGGAAAGCTGCAGATCTGCTCCCTGGAAAGTATGGACATGTGTGGGGATCGGTGGTGAGATTAAATCGCTCACAGAATCATTACAGAGCTGCAGATTTGACCCCGGAGACTTGGTCTTCTTTAGGGAGAAGGTTTGGGCCTTTGAGTCAGCAGGTTTTCAGCCTGCGGATGTTCCCTTGAGCATTTTCAGAGCCATGGTGTAAAAACATGTTCGAGGACTGTGCAGAAATATTTACTGAATTTGAAGTTTATTGAATTTGAATCACTTACTCTACCCTGAACAGATTTATCACCTGTTTCTTTGTCTTCTCGTCTCTCCAGGTGAAAACGTTGAGCAAAATCCCCTAAAGAGGACGTTCAAGTCCAAAGTTCTGGCGCGCTACCCTGACAATGTGGAGTGCAACCCCTTTGACCAGGATGCTGTCAACATGGTAGGTGGCCGTCGTAGTGAATAAGGATTATATGATTTAAGGGGGTAGATAGAAAAATGTAAAAGAAAATACCATAACAACCTTTATTCCTAACAACAAAGTATAAGTACAATAGTACAAGTGGTAGAAGTCAAATAGAAGTAACAATCATTAGTTAACAACAAGAAAACAGTTAAAACTTGGAAAAATTAAAAAAAAAATTTCTGCAGTGTTTCCCATTAATTACCTAGACTGTGGTAACCGCCAGTTTCATAATGATTCCAACATTTTTGACACAACATAGAAGACGGCTTTAATGTTTTGTGCCGTCTCCTCAGTATAGAGCTGCGTACAGCGCTCTTCCCCCCTGGTGGCTTATGGGTCAACATTTCACCCTGAACATCCGTGGTCGGCTCCCAGCTGACGGCCTTTGTCACATGTTGTTCCAAAAATGCTTGAACGTTTACAATGTGTCAAATAGGAAAAAAAAATATTTGAGAGACATGGGGAAAACCTTCCAAGGGGATTCAAATGAAAGAATGGCCTTCGTCCATCACAGTGTCACACCCTGGAGAGTGAGATGACATTCAGAGAATAATAAACTGCAAAATGATTAAGCTAACAACAGCAAATATTGAAAAGAAAGAGGGAGACCTCAGCTTGTACTTTAGATTACTTCTTTTTATTTTTACTGATTGTCCTTTCATTTCACAACACAACTCTTGAGAATAATGACATTTTCATTGTGGTGCCAAACACACGATCAAAAGTCGCCGCCTGTATTTCCACCTGTCCTGGTGTCAGTGCTGCTGAATAATTCACCTGTTAGTCTCACCTTACCCATCATGCAGCAGTGCTACCACTGAAACCTGACCCTCACTTGCCCTCTGGAGACATTATGTATAATTTCCCTCCCTTCGTCCTCCGTCATACCTTCACCACCTACTCATCACATCAGCCTCTCCTACTCTGTGGACATTAAAGTACATAATGCTTTCCCTTGTCCTGAACCCTAACCTTAACCTTCACAGTTAAATCCCTGACCCCAACCTTTACCTGGACCTAAACCTGATTGTAACCTGAAACTTAGAACCAGGTCTGGACCTCACACAGCCGTTTGGAGATGTCTCTGGTTGAGAGGACTCTGTCCTGTGGTGTAAAACTGCTTCTCATACTGTACAAACACACACACACACCATCACACTTTTGTCCACATAATGCTGGGCAATATGGCAAACATTTTATCAAATAAAAATGTTCATATTAGTCAATATCGATACATATCACATAATTATTTTATCAAGATAAAGACAGATTTTTCTAAAATGCTGCAGTAATCAGCCGTGGTTTTGATGATAAAAAAACGGTCGGGAAGTTCTAAATTAATATATCTGTATATCTGTATATTCAACATTTGTTATATTGCTATTTATGAAAATTATACTGCGATAAATATTCTTTTATTTCCCAGCCCTAGGTCCCCGATTATCTGTTCTGTAGTCTGAAATGTGTCCCCCAAGGGCCTAGTACAGAGAGACAGAGAGAGCGCAAATCAATTATACAAAATAAATAAAGTTTTTAAGTGTGATTTGAAGATAGAAAAGTCATTTTACAAACCCTGAGAAGATGGTCCCCAACCTCAGCTTGTTATTTTCAATTTACTGTCATCACACAAGATTTTTTTAAACACTTCATTATCTCTTCACAAGGTAAAAGTAACACTTTGTATTAGAGGGTGTGTGTGGATGTGGAAGCAGTTCTCTGTCCTCGTAAGTGGGGCATGTCTCAGAGGAAAATTACCACCCTAACAAAATGTCTTTAACTTGTTTGGAACAGTTGCAATCCACCATTTTACAGCCAAATTCAGGTGCTGAATTCGCATCCGAATAGCTTCAGAATCATTTGAAACCGGCTCAGGTGCCGAGGTCACAGGTCAAAAATAACCCTAACCCTATGTCCATGCTAATACATTTTAGTTTTAAAGGTGACATATTATGCTCATATTCAGGTTCATACTTTTAATTTAAGTGAACCACTTGAAAAGGTTTACATGCTCTAATGTTCAGAAAAGGCATCAGTGTTCTCATACTGCACATTCCTGCAGCTCCTCTTTTCACCCTCTGTCTAATAAATCTTTTTTTTTTTTTTACAGTTTGTGGGCTGGCAGGCTCCATAGATACCCAACTTTACGATTTTTGCATAATATGTCACCTTTAAATTACAAAACCTTTGATGCAGTTATGTTTCTCGTCCATACATCTCCACAGAAGAAGGGGAAACAAACCAGCGTTACTTATAAGTGCAAGACACTTACATAAAAATATATATATATATATATATATATATATATATATATATATATAAAATTAATTAATTATTAGTTTGTCAGGTTGAATTAATTTTTTCCTAAACCATAAAAAAATGAAACTGGTTAAAATGTTCGTTTGAGTATGAATTTATCGTTTCCAATATACATCTTAAAAATTCAATTTTTGGAGTTCAAGTATGTGCAAGTATGAACATTTCCAGCTGTGGTGTCTAACAGTGGTATTGGCCTATGAAAAGACAGGCTGGAGTACACACTGCTACTCGCCCCACTATCCCATAGACACTGAAGACATCGCACCAGTAATCACCAGGGATCCACATACAAAGACACGCCATCAGAATAATGTTAAAGATGATATAAAAACCTTGTGTTTATGCTCTGAAGAGGTGACTGACGGCTGCTCCCTGTCCCTGCAGCTGTGTTTGCCTAAAGGACTGTCATTCCGGACGCAGGCAGACCGACGGGATCCTCAGTTTCACTCCTTCATCATCACCAAGGAGGACGGTTCTCGAACTTATGGCTTCGTCCACACCTTCTACGAGGAGGTTACCAGTCCGCACATCTGCTCGACCATGCAGACCCTCTACCAGAGGCACACTGCAGAGCACGCCACCAAACCCTCTTCCTCCTCCCCCTCCTCTTCCTCCAGCATGGACTCTCTGGCCAGCAGTGTAGACGATGCCGACTCCCCCACCTCTTCATCTCGTGCTGCGGGAGGCTACGACTCATCGCGGGACTCCCTCTACGTGTCCAAAGCTTTATGTCTGATCACCCCCATGCCATTCATGTACGCCTGCCGCCACTTCCTGTCACAGCTGCACAGGGCTGTTACAGCAGCCGCTGCCCCCCCACTGCCACTGGAGAGCTACATTCACAACATCCTGTATGAGGTGCCACTGCCCGCCCCGGGTCGCACACTCAAGTTCCACGGTGTATACGAGCCCATCGTGTGCCAGAGGCCTGGCTCGGGGGAGCTGCCGCTGGCTGACTTCCCCTTGTCGGAGGCCTTCAGACTGCTGGGAGTGGAGAACCTGGTCCAGGTTTTCACCTGCACCCTGCTGGAGATGCAGATCCTCCTGTGTTCCCAGGGTAAGTCCACCTACACCTAGTTTTAGGGCTGCAACTAGCGATTATATTCATAATCTGTTGATTATTTTCTTGATTAATCGATGTTTCCCAAACTCCAGGATTATGTTTTGTTTTGTCCACACAACAAATATAATTAGTTTGCACACTAATACAATTCTACACACCCCTCTGTGGTGCACCTCTTCAAACTCAAAGAAGAGGCGACAGACACTGATTTGTTCGTGGATGATTTGAATTGAAGTCAGATGTTCTATATGTGAACATAGAGACTGAACAAGATGGGATGAAAGGAAATGAGAGCAGCTGTTTGGGTGAATCAGTATAACTCGGATGTGTTCTATTCTAATATTTTCCTTTCCTGGTGATTGTGTAGGATTTTGACTCTGGCCAACATAATAATATTTGATGAAACCGCCACTGAACTAAATATGAAAACCAACATACAGCCACTGGCCTTAATCTGTTTTAGGGAACAAGAGACACCCACCCACACACCCACACACACACACACACACACACACACACACTGCCTTGTGGAAACGTGATTTAAAAGAATCCATCAGGATTCTAAATCCTCTTGTTGTTCACCTCAACTTGACCTCAGTTCAATTTAGTTCCGTTCATTTGAACAGCCACATACTTGATTTAAGTCCCAGTGGCACATCAATAGTCTCATCAAATACAGGATGTACTTTATAAACCTCTCACTCCTAAACCCCTCTCCGTCTTCCCCATTCAAGTATGAAGAGTGAAATGAAATAGAAAATGAAATATGGCTTCAATCATCGCCGTAGCGTTATTCCAAGCTTTAATTGAGAAATGAAATTGTCTAATTTAAGAACACATTTACAATATATCTAATTTTAAAAAAAGATAAATGTGGTAATCTTCTGTTCTATCATTCTATGTTTTTCTTATCCGCTAATCCCATGTGTAGAACCAAACCAACAATGAACTTATCCTGCTAACAAATATAGTTTAGTAAGTATAGTGTCTGTATGTCCACAACCAAAGCAATCATAGTTAGCACCCCACACCAGATCCAGTTGTCCTTCATAACCAGCATTACATTCGGCGGTCACGACGTTCCCCTCTCCTCATCAGTCACCAACCCAACTCACCTTCGAAACCATAACTGAAGCCACAGAGTACTGAGAGTTTTAAGAAAGATCTTAAAACGTTTCTTTTCAGCAGAACATAAGACTTTCAATCCACCTCGCTGACTGCTGCTTATTTTGCTCACATTTTTATGATGTTAGCTTTTTATCTGACTTATACTGATGCTTGCACCTCGTAGCACTTTGAGATTTGTTTTCAATATGAAGCGCTTTTCAAATAAATCTTTAGATGTTATGTTATGTTATATTTGGCCCAATAAAAGCCAACAGCTGCTCTGTGGATTTACAGATAAACATCATAGTTTAAATAAACAATGAATGTTATTTATAAGCTTATATGTCAAATAAACAAAAAATGGTGTCAGGGGTTGTTTATATACTTTTATGAAGGACAGAGACAAATCACACACGTGATGTTAGTTAACCTGAAGCACCATGATAAATAATCTGGTTGATATTTCTTCCTCAAGAAGAACATGTCTGTTAATGCTATCTTTGTTAATCTGTTGATTATTTTCTCAATTAATCGCTTAGTTGTTTGGGCCATAGATAAAAAAAAAATTAATCGTGTTTCCCAAACCCTCAAGATGATGGTTTTTTTTTGTCCACACACAAAAGATATTCAGTTCACTGTAACAGAGGAGCAAAGAAACCAGAAAATATTCACATTTAAGAAGCTGAAATCAGAGAATTTTGACTTTTCTTTTTAATAAAAACTACTTGAACCGATTAATTGATTATCAAAAATAGTTAGCGATTAATTGAGTAGTCGATTACTAATCGGTTAATCGATTTACTGTTGCAGCTCTAATTCCCTCATAATTCTTTCTTTCTCTCAGACTACCAGCGGTTGATGACGGTGGCCGAGGGTATCACCACGCTGCTGTTTCCCTTTCAGTGGCAGCACGTCTATGTTCCCATCCTGCCTGCCTCGCTCCTCCACTTCCTGGACGCTCCAGTTCCATATTTAATGGGGCTGCAGTCAGAGGAGGGCACCGACTGCTCCAAACTGGAGCTTCCTCAGGAGGTACTGTATGCAGCCAACCTCTCAGTTGTTATTTATGTTTTTGGTAATTGAAAAAAGTTTTTAAAATGGTTTAAAAAAGTTTAAAATGTCCAGTGGCTCCCACTAATCCATATCGGTTTAGCTTTTAATCATAACTATTCGCTCATTTGCTTTCATTCGCATGGAAATATTAATATCATTGTCACATGGAAGAGCTTTACAAGTGGCCATGCTGTTTCCCCCTCCAATCAATCTTTATGCCAAGACTCTAGTAGTGTTCTTAACATGTAGACATACATCCAACATTAAGTCAGCCTGCATGGAAGCATCTGCATATAGAATATATATATTAGTTTAGCCACCATCCGTATAAATACTGTGACTGCTGTGATGATGTTAACTGTAGAGCAGAGTTTTCACATTTCCAATTTACTACAGTCTGTTTTTAACCTTATCACTTTATAGGGATCATTGTCTATTACTGAGTGATATTGTTGTAATATTGATGTTTCCCTGTTCTAGGCCAACTTGTGTTTCGTGGACATTGACAACCACTACATCGAACTTCCGGAGGACTTCCCCCAGTTCCCCAACAAGACGGAGTTCATCCAGGAGCTCAGCGAAGTACTGCTGAGCTTTGGCATTTCTGTCGACACGGGGCCCCCACCAAAAACCAACAGCAGCCCGGCCAGCGACCCCTCCACACCTAGCAGGGAGCAGCTGGAGGACGACGGGCGTAATGGCAACCTGGCAGGGGAGGAGCTGGATGTGCTGGAGCTGCTGCAGGGAAACCCCACCCTGGAGAGACTGCAAGTGCTGACCAAACGCACCGGGGTCACACTGTCCCGTCCAGATGTTCTGAGGGCTCACAGGACTGACGGACAAAGGGTGTGGACAGCAGTTGAGGTGGAGGGACTGAGGAATGCCAAGCTGAACGTCCAGCTGAGGGAGGTGTTTGCCAGCCGCTTCACCACCATGTTTGCTGACTATGATGCCTTTGTCATCCAGAGTGCGGTGAACCTGGAGTCCTGGCTCACCAGCAGGGAGCAGATGCACAACTTCGACAAGGTAATGAAAGTGTTTGATGATGAGGTTTCTGAGTCAGGTGTCTCAGTTGGTTCGGTTACATCTGTGTACATCTCTTATTGCAAAGAGAGGAACCATGGTCATCTGAATGAACGCACTTGATTTTTGCATTATTTGTGTTAAACTGAGAAACAGTCTCTGCTCACGTGACGGACAGGAAGAAAGAGGAGAGAGACAAGAAAGCAAACTGAGAATGAGAGTCTGTAACATACATTAGTGGGCATAGATTGAAAAAAAGAGTCAGTGCAGAGATGTTGAAATGGACTGTTGTATTAGACTGAATTAGTTTCAGCTCTATGGACCTAATAAAATGCCAGCTGAGTACAGAGAGCTATGCTGCTGTGTGATCAAACTAGAATAACACTCAGTAGTGTGCATACCTTGAAATTCAATCAAGCGTCACCAACTATAGCACTCAATTTATCAACCACTGAATATCCCTGATCATTACATCCATGATGCATTATTCCCTGGGAATTTTTTTTTAAATGTCAGAGTGAACGTAATTAAAAATTCCTGTATCCGCGCCTTTGTCCGGATCATCACCAATATTTAATTGGTTCTGTCTTGGCCCATGTCCCATCCTTCCATCAAGTTTCATGGCAATCCATTCAGTAGTTTTACGTAATCCTGCTGACAACAACTGAATTGCAACGCTGGTTGTCACTGCTGGCTTTTGCAGATTTATCCATCATGGAGAAATGGTGTTTACAGCCACCCTGGTGATCAGATCACAAGTGGACGGCTCTGAAGTTCAGGTGTGAACACACACAGATGCCCTGAGGTCCGATCACTTAGACCACATGGAGAAATTGTCTGGGACACGTGGCCAGTGTGAACACGTGTTCCGGGCTGAGGTCCTAATGTCCACCACCACAAAATCCTCTCTGACCACCACATAATGGATTTCTATTTCTTAACAGTTTCTCAGGGGAGGATAAACCAAATTCCATTATAGTTTCTCCCTTTTGTTGACTTGTTCAACACACAAACATTCATAAAATATAAGGACCGGGACAGGTCTTGAAACACCATGCACAATAAAATTGCAAACAGAAATCAAAGCGCATCAAGCTCAGTTAATTTGGACCCTGCCTCAATGCACAAGCATCAAGTCTCCAGGACAGCAACCCTGAAGGTGAAAATGTCCTTCTGACCATAGCCAGGCATCAAGGGGGCAATCACATCAAACCTCTCTGCTAATCAGAGTAAAAGATTGTGACCGCCAATAATACTTCTTAAGTTTTTCTATTAAAATCATACATCATATACAGGGATACAGTGAAACATCAACAGAAAACAGATGGCATACATGGTTCAAAAACAGGATGATCAACTTCCTTAATTAACCAAATGCAATCAATTATGTGTGGTGATACTATGTGTATTTAAAATTATCTTCAGTGAAACTGAATTAACGCACTAATTATCATGTGGCAGTGAACCTAAATACAAATCAAAGTCATTTTACTCAAATAAAACAATGCATGATATTCGAAATCTTAGCAAATTTAATCAATAGGCATTGAACACTTTCTTGATGGTCTTGAGGGACGTAGGAGCTGACCGGTGGATTTTCAAACCCCAGTAGCTGCTCTCGTCCTGAAGATGTCTTTGTCTTCATGTGTAATTTGTCAACATGTATTCATTCTCTTATTTATTCATTTGGATATTTATTCAATTCATTCTCTCATAGTCAGGTTTCTGTCACAAATCTAAACAATATGCTCAGGTCTTCAGAGGGATGATGAAGATGACAAACCCACCCCCTAATATAACCACCGTAGCAGGGATCCTGTTAGCACGGTGCAGCCACTGAGCAACATCAATCAATTCACTTTATGATCACATGCTGGTTATTTACCAATTAAGACCTCAATTAAGGCTAATTATTCAAATAATCAATTAGGCCAATTAAGTCTAGTAAAACAGAATCAAACATTGATATAAGACAAAATATTTCTGTTGGGGGAATCTGGGTATTAGAACAACAAAATGGATAGCAGAAAAATAACATTTTAATTGTTCATATAAATAACTATATTGGTTATTGTTTTTTTTCAGAGTGTGTATGCGATTTATACTCATCTTCCGTTTGAAATCGGATCTTTGCAATTCTCTGATATTTCCTCTGTGGATCATCATCAAAAGAAAACTCCAACATAGCTATAAATTAAATTTGTTTATTAAAAAAATACTGATCTCTCTCTCAAAGAGCGTGTTATGGATTCATCAATCTCTCTCTCTCTCTCTTTCTCAAGCAGACAAACACACACACACACACACACACACACACACACACTGTATGGCGCCCCAAGACTGCCTGTTCCCGGTCTCTGTAGTGTATTTAGTTCAGGATAATGTTGTCATTGCCCCACAACTATGACACCTCGAGAGAGAGAGACTTCAGCTGCTCGATGATGGTTGTGGCTTGCCACAGACAGGTTGACCTTGCTTGGTGCCTGAGAAGACTCGTCTAAACAGTTTCTCAGTGGAGGATAGACCAAATTCCACAACAGGTGTGAACAGATGAACTGTTGATACCAGGTCTGAACAGGGTCTAAAAGCTCCAAAAGTTGTGTTGGCTTCATGTGGACATTATTGAAATGGAAAGGCAACGATAAGTGTCTTCCGTTTGCTCTATATTGTGTATGTACTGGAGGCTTCACAGAGCGTCCAGGGACTGACTGGTGGTAGGTCCAGGTCCTGTTTGCTCACATCTGTGTGTATCTTTGTGTATACAGTATGTATCCCTGCCTGTGTGTGTCACTGCTCCAGGCCTCGTTCCTGTCGGACCAGCCGGAGCCTTACCTCCCCTTCCTCTCCCACTTCATCGAGACGCAGATGTTCGCTACCTTCATTGATAACAAGATCATGTCCCAGTGGGAGGAGAAGGAGCCACTGCTCCACGTCTTTGACGCTCGCATCGACAAGGCCCGGTTCTACAACGTGCGTGCTCCCAGCCTCAGATCCTCGGGCTACCAGAGGTGCTCCATCCTGAAGGAGTCAGGTGACATGTTCATGTCTGATTTATTTCTCTGGAAACGTGATTGCAACTGGAAGAATCTCCGTCTGTCTGTCTTTCTGAATGTGGATCGCATATCTCCAGAACCAATTCACAATGATTTATGGAAAAGGGGTGGGATTAAATAAGTGTGTACTTCTTCCCACTCCTTTTCGGACATGTAAAAAAAAAAGATTCATCAAATGTTTGTTATTCATGTATCACTGTTATCTATTTTGTGTAAAATTATTATTTTTTGTATTACCTTTTCTGTTTTCTTTTACATGTTCGAAATACATTTTCAATCAATCAATCAAAAACCATTCATCTTATAGGCTTCACACTTAGCATGTGTATTGTTAACGGCCCAAGGAAGCGCTTTGTCGAATTTGGTGCGATTAGGAATTTCCATCCATATTCTAGATGCAAACGCTGGATATTTTCAACTGATTTAATGTTTCACTGTACCGGCCGTGTGTACTTAGACTTGCATGGCTGAATCTTTGAGACAAGCATATGCTACTGGCAGGATCAACCAGGTAGCCCTTTAGTTTACGACACAAGCATTCTGTTACGAATCAGCTTTTGGGCGGCGGTGGCTCAGGAAGTAGACACGTCATCCACTAACCCCTAAGGTTGGCGGTTTGATCCCTGTGTAGCAGGATTAGTATGAAGATGTCCCCAGCAGTGGACAGTAGCCCCTCTGCGGCCCTTATACATAACAATTATATATATATATATATATATATATATATATATATATATATATATATATATATATATATATATATATATATATATATATATATTTATATTTACATATGTATGATAGTGGAAATTATATTAAAATCCTAATACAGAGAGAGTTATGGTTTGATACTTTTCCTCAAAATTCCTGCAGGTACCAAGGTCAATATTAATGTTCATTTTAATTAATTGTTAATTTCAGTTAATTGTTCTGTGCTATTATAATTTTTATGCAAAGAATGATATTTTCAAAAAAAGCTACTTTTCCTTTGTAATTGTATGGGGGGGTCAGTGTCTGTACAACACATACTTTATATAGGTTGTAGGTCTACAGCACACAGTAGTTTACAAGAGCATGAAGTTCTTCATAGATCTAGCTGCCTAAATTGCTATCAAAGTTTACTAGATTGATGGATTTAACTTTAAAAAGTACAAACTTTTCTTTCGGGGGAGCATGCCCCCGGACCCCCCTAGAGGGGTCTGACCCCCATAGCCTCTCAAAATCTCCACTACTCTCTGCTATCATTGTCCTCACTATCGTAAGTCGTTTATGCTACTGCCCACTGACATGGTTTTGAAGCTACTGTTATACAAAACTTGATCTCCAAACGTCTTAAAATGTGCATATTTAGATCAGGGAAAAAAACATTTGGAACTCGGTATTGCTAAAATCTTGGATACGGGACTGTATATAGATACAGTTAATTTACCATTTGGCTGACATACAGTTGACATTCCATTTTTTTTTTAACGTCTGTTAGCTGCAGGGTTTGGTTCTACTCCCGAACTGAATGTGGAATTTTTCCAATCTTTTTTATACAGCAGAGGACATCAAGCTTGGCTCTGAGATGTTCTTCTCCAACTCTAATAAATGTAGATTTCCATATTACAGCATGTGTCTCATGGATACGGGTTTATTCTGTGTGACTTTTTCTCGCTCCGTGGTGTTTTAGTAGAACTTTGCCGTTAACATATTCGTTCTCCCCCGCAGCTCAGGCCATCGAGCAACGGCTCAGGAGGGTTGACCACACCGCCGTCCACCCCCACCTGCTCGACATGAAGATTGGTCAGGGCAAGTACGAGCAGGGATTCTTTCCCACACTGCAGGCCGACGTGCTCAACTCGGGGCTGACCAATAGCAAGTGAGTGGACCGTCCTCCCTTCATTTAAATAGTGAGTGTCTGATTCCAGCAGCAGCAGCAGCAGCAGGTACAGTCGATGTTTGCTGAAGCTCTGGTCAGAGAGACAGGGAAGCAGCTTGTTGGGGAGCTTCTGCAGCCGAGGGACCAACACGATGTCAAAAATAGCCAAGTTACACACTTTTGATCCGCAGGTGGTCTCATAGGATGGCAACAGCTCAGCAGAGGAAAGACTGCTACAGACAACACACAGAGCACCTGAGGCTTGGTAACGACCTGAAGGAGGTAAACCGCTCGTCAGAACCCGTCCTCTACATGTCCACCTCCCTCCCCATGTTGTCAGATTTCTGTCTATCTCGGTTCCGTAACAAAATTCCTGTTGCTATCAGTTTGAAGTTTCTTCATTTTTTTTCTTCATGTGCATGCTCCCTTCCTCTCTTTCGTTTCCATTTCCTTATGTCTCTTGTGGTCCCCTGTCTGCCCGTGGGTCTTGTGCTGGTTGCACACGTCCTCCCTCTCAGCAGGTGGAGGGCTGTCTGGTCCTGCAAAACTCCATGGCACTTTGGGAGTGGGACAAAGCGTCCTCTCCGCCTAGCAAACCGCCTAAAAAATCTGCCTCTGCGTCCTGCCTGGTATGTGAAGGGGTTGCCAGTGTTCCTTGTAGACTCCCTCTCACAGACCACCCTCCACCCCCGAACTGTAGCTCTTCGTCTAAACGCTCACTGTGGCTGCTCCATTACAGCCTGAAAGATTTAAAACACATTTTTGATGAACAGTGGTTCGTCAGTTTCAACCTCGGCGAAAAGTACCTCATGTTTCTTGTGGCTGCTTCGCAATAAAAGCTGCAGCATGTTTCAACAGTAGTACCAGAATGTACCAGAAGTACATGTAATGTGAAACACAGAGAAGAATAACACACTGTTAGTCACCAGTTACACAAATTAAAACTGTTGGGGGGAAAGGTAAAACACATGCCACCTTTTTTAAGTGATGCAGTTTTGACTCAAGCACCGCAGAGTTATGTTTAAAACTGGATAGTGTGGGATCTGTCAAGACTGTTTGCAGTGGTACGAATTAGAATGTCAAAAGTTCAAGAAGTGCTGTGCACATTTAGTTACTGATGGGAAACACTCTATTCATCCATCCATCCATCCATTTTCTTCTGCTTATCCGGGATCGGGTCGCAGAGGCAGCTGGCCAAGCGGGCTGTTCCATACATCCCTCTCCCCAGCCATGCTTTCTAGCTCCTCCTGGGGGCTCCAAGGCCTGCTGGGATATGTAGTCCCTCCAGCAAGTTTTGGGTCTACCTCTAGGTCTCCTACGTGCCCGGTAAACCTCCATAGTAAGGCGCCCAGGTGGCATTCTGACAAGATGCCTGAACCAACTCAACTGACCCCTTTCGACGCAAAGGAGCAGCAGTTCCTTTAAAAAAAAAAATGCAGTTCAAAAAAATGAATATATATAATTTCAATGCTGGAAAATGTATGTAGCAGGAAATTCAATGCCTTTTAAATTCCAATGTGTGTTGAGACAGATTTGCTTCCATACAAGGACCTCCTCCTTTTCACAGCTTCTCGTATACGAATCACACTTTCACTTTCATCAGTGAAAATGTATGTTAGCAAAGGGAACTGGGTTGCTGAGGGGTTTGACCACACAGCATCATTTGACGCACATAAGCAAAGAAGTAAGACGCAGCAGATTAAAATCAGTTCATGTTTAATATATGTATGCATTAAATATGAATACAATCATAGAAGTGACTTCAATTGCAATGTAAATCTTAGATGAGCTTTGAGTGTTTTCCCATTAAATCAAGCTTGAGGTTTTCTCTGTATTGGTCAGGCCTCATCAAAGAGACTGAGTGGGTTTGATGCTGTGTGTTCAGAAGTTCCTGCAGGAGGCTCGCAGCCTGGGGAAGAACCTGCGACAGCCCAAACTGTCTGATCTGTCTCCTGCTGTCATCGCCCAGACCAACTGGAAGTTTGTGGAGGGTCTGCTCAAGGAGTGTCGCATCAAGGTGAAACACACAACCACAGCATGAGATTCACTGGCATAGTTTACATATATACTGCATTGAGTTTGCTTATTTACTTATCTTTGTCTGAGTTTATTAGAATTGTGACTATTCAATTATCCATCAATCCATTCAGACCAAGCGTATGCTGGTGGAGAAGATGGGCCGGGAGGCTGTGGAGCTGGGTCACACTGATGCCAACATCACTGGACTGGAGGAGAACACTTTGATCGCCAGCCTGTGTGACCTGCTGGAGAGGATCTGGAGCCACGGGCTGCAGGTCAAACAGGTCGGCGCAGGCACACTCTTTCAGCAGTGTATGAATGTCAATAAGACTAGAAAAGCGCTATATAAATAAAGAACCATCAACATATTAGATATTGAGGCCAAGAGACCATATTTTTCGTCGTAATTCAATTCTAAAGTCCAAATAGACTTTTAAGCTAAAATTAAAAAGATTATTCTTTTCGATACTGACAAGGAATAATCATGTAATAGTTAATGTTAAAAATAAAAAGGAAATTAAAAAGCACATTAAGAATGTAAAAAAAAAAAGGGTGAGGGTTAGGGTTCGACGGATCGCATTTATCTGCAAAACAAGTTACATTTGCATTTTCCATTTTAGCTTTGGCATTCTATTTACATTTCTTTCATTGTGACTTTCCATTTTCAAATTATCATTTTACATTTCTTATTTGTTTTTTCAATTGCCTTTTTCTTTTTAACTGAATTTATGGCTTGATTAGTCTTTAAAGGGTTGTACAAGAATATTTTTTAAATTTGAATTATGACCAAAGATATCAACCATGAATTTCCTGATTCATCTTTTATAACATGTTGTATTCCTTTTTCAGTCCCTGCACTAGCTGTTGATATGTCATGTTATCTGATGTCGTCCTCTCTGTCCTCCCAGGGGAAGTCGGCCCTGTGGTCCCACTTGCTGCACTACCAGGCCCGTGAGGAGAAACTGGAGAAGCAGCACACAGAGTCAACATGTAACACACACACACACACACACACACACACACAAACACTGTGTCCTTGTCTCCTTCACACAGAGTTCTGAGAGTAACACGTGTCACATTATGTATTTCTCCTGAACAGTGTCACATGTTCCTGAGAGGAGGAAGTCTGACTCGTCCATGTCGCTGCCGTCGCTCCGTGTGTCTATTCTACAGGACATGAGGTACAGTAAAGTTGTAGGTTGACTTCACACAGCCAGTGTAAGAGAGGCAGACCTCCTCTGTGACCACATGGACACTGTCTGCAACACTTCTGGTATCATCCCATCAAGTGAATATATTTTTGTGTGGTCTCATATGTGACCTGTTTTGTTATTGTACAGTTATGGAAAGTAATTGAGTTTTGCTCACTGCTCAGCATTGATTGGTTCTGCCAGCAGAGGTCAGGAGCAGCACATCGGTCAGGAGCAGCACATCAGCTCAATATTTCGTTGAACCCCTGTGTCACATCCAGCATCACGGACACTGACACAGAGCTGTCGCACCACATACACAATAATTGTGGAGGTGTTTTCCAACAATAAGCCTTTAAAATAAAGCAAAGTTCACTTCACAGGAATGACCAGCATCCACAACATGAGAAATGTAATTTCCAATTAATCAGAAATTTGTCTGGAACCTGTATAGATATTTAGAGAAGAACTGAGTGTTGTTGTGGTGAGACAGGACCTTAACTCTGTACCTGCCGGTGAGGAATGTCAACCAGTGTGTGGTGTGCGGCACCGTCCGTTAACATCTGACTCATCACTCGGGCCTCTGTCTCTGCAGTCACATCCAGAGCATGTCGGAGATCAAGACCGATGTGGGCCAAGCCAGAGCCTGGATCCGTTTGTCCCTGGAGAAGAAGCTGCTCTCTCAGCATCTCAAACAGCTGCTGTCCCGACAAACCTTAACCAGGTGAGCGTGATCTGCCCTGCTCAACACTCGCTGAGATCTACAGTGACTGCATATCTGAAAAGATGAGTAACTGTAAACCTGGAATCAAAACAAAGTCTATGTTGTATCAAATTAGTGAAATGAAAGCTTGTCGACGTTTCACAGGTACTAATACTAATCTGGTTCCTGGTAATGACAGGTGGGGAATTGAACCAGGTATTCATTTGATAAACCATGTAGTTTGTCTTTTTTCTCCTGAAAAGTGGATCATACTGTTTACAAACAGTTACATTACATTTATTTAGCAGATGATATTACCATGAAGATATTACCCCCCCTTTTTCAATTAAGTCTTTGTCCAGATCAAGAATGAGCATTTTAGTCAAACAAATATTATTTAATCCGACAGTGACAATAAAATATGTCTTCATATGGCTTCAGACATAATGTTATTAACATCTTTAACTGTCATTTTTTGTTTCCTGTTTACATCAGCAAGATTTTATTGTTTCAACTACATTGTAGTCCAGTCTTTTTTCATCAGTGACACTGCAAGTTGATATAGTCAGTTATGGTCAGGTATATTATAACTTTTTGGTACATTCACTTCCTCTCTGGTTTCCTGAAGCTGGTGGTTAATGATGCTGACTCTCCGTTACCGACACCTCACGCCACAGGAAGCCGATCCCAACCATTGAGCAGCAGTGTAGATGGACTGAGTTTTGTTTTTCATTGACGTAAATTCTGTATCTACAACATGTGAAGCCCGGACTTTAACTCATTCTGTGTTCCTCAGGAAGCTGTACAAGCGCTACGCCTTCCTGCGCTGCGAGGAGGAGAAGGAGCAGTTCCTCTTCCACCTGCTCTCTCTCAACGCCGTCGACTACTTCTGCTTCACCAGCGTCTTCACCACCATTAGTGAGTTCACATCAGCTCACATTCACACTTGACCTTGCTGTACAGAATGTTGCTTCAGTGCATCAGCTTCCTCCCTCAATGAGACACTGCCCATGGTGGAAGCATTTTGTTGTATTCAGAGGCAATGATTTCAGTCATTAAAGCAGGAAAAGATGATAAATACTGGGACAGCTATAAAGCAATCTCTAAATAACTGAAAGTTAACAACGGTTTAAGTCATATCGCTGATGGTTCAGAATGAGCTCTTTCAAAACACGGCACAGATACTCAATACACTGATCTGCTACAACATCAGAACTAGTTTTGTGTTTTCTGTAATCTCTAAAAGACAGAACATGTGCGTATTCATGACAGATCTGATAGATGAAGATGATGTAAGACATTGGATGATATCAGGAGAATGCTTCTTATTATAGAAGTACAAAAAACAAGGAAAGTGCTGTATTGCTGTTGAATAATTTGACTGTATATCAGTGAGGGGGAAATATTCTGAGAGGAGAGGATGTGGTGACGTGATGTTATTGTATCAACCTGCATTTGCCATGCATTATGCTTACAGTGGTGACCTATCAAAAATAACAGTAGTTTTATTCCAGAATCACCATATTTCCATAACCATCTGGATTTGGAGGAGAAGCCATGAACTCTAACTAAGAGAGAGACAAGCTTTCTCTAAAATCGCTTACTGTCCCTTTAAGTGTGCTGGGCAGTAGCTACTGTCGCCGTCTACTTCTCCGTGTGCAAAGAGGCTCAAAATATTTTCTTTGCAAATATATTGAAATGGTTGTTTATTGACTGTATAACACAATAAAGAACAACACAATCACTGAGACCGAAAAAAAATCAACATCTTTCTTCCTCAGTCCTGAGGGAGGATTTATTGCACAAGGTTCTTCTATGATTTTGAAGGATCTTATTTTTTCTGGTCACTTTCTGATTCTTGTTGCAAGAATTAGAATGAGTTATATTTGTTAATGTAGTTGCATCTTTCCAGACTGAACTGTTTAAATCAGTGAGATGAGAAACCGTTTGTAAGCAGTTTGCTGAAGTTTAACTGAAATGAGACTAAAATGTTTTTGACTACTAAAAACTGACTGCAAATAAAACAGGTCAGGTTGATTATGAGCCCGTTTAGACCTGAGTGATGGACAGGTGTGACCACACATTAGAGATGCAGTTAGGAGCTGGTTTAACAGTGTGAACGCTCAGTGTTTCACATACACTGACCGACACATTGATTTTCTTTTTTTGTTAACAGGAAAATCTCTCTTTTCCCACACAGACACACAAACATGTTTGACACGTTTGACCACTGACAGAAAAACAAGAACAGATTTGGGAGATGAGGTCCCCATGACGATGGGAGCATCAGGGGCTGGGACCATAGACTGTATATAAACAGGCTGTGACCCACACTGTGAGTGACATCTGGCTCTGACATGTTTGTCCCTGTAGTGATCCCATACCGAGTCGTCATCATCCCCATCAAGACGCTGAGCAACGCCATGACCACGTCCAACCCCTGGGTGTGTGTTTCAGGAGAGCTGGGGGACTCGGGGGTCATGCAGATCCCCAAGAACATCCTGGATATGACTTTTGACGTGAGTAGTGTACGCTTTGATCCCCTACCTCCTGTCTCATTGCAGAACCAGCATGATAACAGCATTCTAACAGCATGCTAGTGGTTAACGTCCTAATCTAAAAACAATTTTAATATTCAAGTCCCTTAAATTCAGATCCCCAGCAGGGACTAAATCAGTCAAGTATGGTAAATGGTAAAGGACTGCAGTTATGATAGACTGTATATATAAATGGACGTGGGTCCGGAAAGTGAAGCCAATGCAGAAGTGTCTGAAGCCTGTATTCTGTGTACTGACCAGCAGGGGGCAACTATATGAGAAAGTGACTCTAGTTCTCACTTGATTTATAATGTCAGTAAACATTTTCCTGAGGAGTTTATGGTTCAGTCTCTAGTTTTCAAGTCTTCTTCAATACATGATGCTCATTTTGTACATCCTGGTCCATTTAGAGTCTAACAAAGTATTGTATGTATTGGCGCATGGATATGCGATTGACAGCATATATATATATATCCTGTTACTGTTCAGCTGCAGGCCTTACTGTTGTTCACTCAGCCTTCTGAGTCATGACGAAATCAATCTGCAGTGAGATTGAGGAGCTCACTCAGGATGTTCTGTCCTCTCAAACCGCATGGTGGTCTGTGTGGTGAAGTCTCTGTTTCTGTTTGCATGATGGATGCTGTTTCTGTCATTGCCACATCTGTCATGTTTATTGTCCATCCATTGTGTTGTAACAAGTGTTTCCATCTCCCTCAGTCTGCTTTCAGGCCGCATATGCACATCTTCACCTTGTTCAAGGTTAGAGGCCCCTGCCCCGTTCCCACCTCCCTCCCATCATCTCCCTTTTTGACACACTTATGTACTTGTGCTGTTGCTCTGCAATTGACCTGCTTTTAGTTTGGACTGGGTCATAATTGGTTATCTTTTTTTCAGAATAGAACACCATCTTTACTGCAAGTACAGTCCCAGATTGAGTCAAAACACTGCCCTGTACTGTAGCTCATGTTTGGACTAGAACTACTGAAAGAAGTGGAATTAAAATAAATGTTCAATGTAGTTAAATGTTATGTGTTACTACATGTAACTGAAATGTGAATTAAACAGGACAATGATTAAAGAAAAATAGTAATTTAACTAAATCTATTAACTTTAAGTTCAAGACCATTGTAATGAGTCTGGAAGTTTCTCTCTCTCTCTCTCTCTCTCTCTCTCTCTCTCTCTCTCTCTCTCTCTCTGTGTGTGTGTGTGTGTGTGTGTGTGTGTGTGTGTGTGTGTGTGTGTGTGTGTGTGTGTGTGTGTGTGTGTGTGTGTGTGTGTGTGTGTGTGTGTGTGTGTGTGTGTGTGTGTGTGTGTGTGTGTGTGTGTGTGTGTGTGTGTGTGTGTGTGTGTGTAGTGTCACAACCTGGGGAAGCTGACCACGGTGCAGTTGGGTCATGATAATGCTGGTCTCTTGGCGAAATGGCTGGTGGACTGTGTGATGGTGCGTAACGAGATCACAGGACACACATTCAGGTGAGTGTGGCCTGTTCATCAGTTTCATTAAATATATCTCTCATGTCTTTCTCTCTGACCTGACCTTAGACCCATATCTGCGCTCCAGAAACACACATACTTCAGGGGGGGGAATGGCCCACGTGTTGCAGAGTTATGTTTTATTTTTCGTCGGAAATAACGTCAAATCTAGTTCATGGTGTTTGTGCAGCGGGTCTCATCTAATCACAGATTTGCTGATTGTTCTTCTCTCAGTGAACGTTTTCTAAAATTCTCTGATAAAACTGATCAATGAGATTCAGGTTGTATTCTGTGAGAATAGACATGAAGTCAGTGAGCAAACATTCTATAGTCTTACTCTGTGAAAAGCAGATTAATCCAGGAGCTAGATTAATCAATAATTAAAATAATTTCAAATATACTAATTGTAGTACAGTATATCTATGGGACAGCAGGAGTGAGTGTGTGAGTGTTCAGGATGATGAAGGAACATGTCACATGGTGCAACACTGAGGCTTTGGAAATTGTGTTGGTTTTCTGCGATGGTGCGACGCACCTGGCAGCGGCACGATCATGGGCTGTGTCACAAATGTGACCGCTTTGTGCAACCGTATTCAACACGACGTAGCAAACATGGCGAATTACACAGAGGTCGGGTCCACCTCATGTAACTATATTTAACTCATTCAAAGTTGACGAAAAAACATTGGTTCTTTGTTGCAGGTAGTCTGTCACTCAACTCCTGCTGACGCTGCTAAAATATACACTTTAATTTCCCTGGAAACAGAACTTCAATCTCCAATCTCGTACACGTATTCTTTTTACTCTTTAAAGCTGTTTTCATGAATGAACTCTTTCTGACATGGGGCAGGGAGCAAAGCCTTATATGGTAAAAGATAAAAGCGTTTGATGAATCTGACGTGGTCTGATCGTACGAACTCACAAGTACGAACAAATGTATATGACAAATTCAGGATCAGAATGCGAATATGTTCTTGCTTCATGTTCATTTTGCGTGAGGCCCAATATGTCACAACATCCTGTCCTCTGCACATCCTCGGACAGATGCTGGGTCATCTTTACTTACTTTATCTTTACTTTACAACCACAAATCATCTGTAGTCTGCATCTCCTCACCACTCACTACCCTGGACGGAGCTCACCTTCATGATAGTACACTTTAAACTGTCACCCACACTGTGGGAGATGACACGTCCCTGTGAATATTTAATGTATTACAGGCACAAAATACCTGCGCAGTGGGACTAAGTAATGGGGGACAGAGAAAATGTGTACATATATGGTGAATATATCAGAATGTGTGACATCTAAGTTTATTACTCTGCTCTTATATCCAGTTCATCTACCACAACACACAGCACGTGTATTTGTTAGAATGAGACATCAGAGATTTGCTGATAAGAATGAAACATGATCTTTCCCTGCAGGTTCCCATGTGGTCGATGGCTCGGTAAGAGCGTGGACGACGGCAGCCTGGAGAGGGTTCTGATTGGGGAGCTGGTGGAGCCCGGTGGAGAGGAGGATTCTGCGAGGGGCTGCCGTACACCCCCGCCGCAGCGTTCACCGTCCCAGACCAGACACATCAGCATCACATCACAGTGTGGACGAGCATACAGTCAGTATCTGTCAGGGCTGGGGAACATGACGAGGCACTATTAGCCCTATAGGCGACGATTTATGTCACTGCCATTTGAATGCTCGAGACCCCCATGTAAAATAAACCTTATGCCAAAACCATGGCCTACATGAATTATTGCCATACGGATTTGAAAGTAGTAGGAGTAAACAGTGACACACACATACGGCGCTGAACGTCAGTGAGCTGTGAAAAAGCTTTCAGCCCAGTGGACGGCTCCACTCTTTGTCACAAGCCATGAATAAAACCGATATTATCATAGATGAAACGTTTAACTGATGAAACAAATAAGACAGAGACAGCGCGGTTTAAATACACTCTGTCTAAAACATTTGAATCAGCCCAGTTCAACTATTAATTGAAGAAACTCCACCCGCATCCAATATTCCTTTAAAGTACCAAGGATCAGTAGGTCAGTAATTAAAAGGTGACTGTCATAATGTCGGGTTGTTAATTTGTCAGATGCTCTGAGAACTTCTACACTGATGCAGCTGTTTGACTGATTCCAGAACCAACTTCAGCCCAAATCCAAGAGGCCATTGTGGAGGCAGTGAGCAACATCGTCAGACACTTCCAGAAGCCGGAGAAAGAGGTTAGTGACTGACTCTAGAGCAGCGGTGTGCCTTGCGTTCTACACTAGAGCTGCTGAACCCGCTTTACCACAACAGAGCAACAATTCAATACATATGAAACATCATGGTCGTGTAACTACGTTGAGGCCAGGTGGGTTAGAAGCAGGAGTTGGACAGAGCAGTACAGTATGTGACAGTCAAACTGAGTCCTTCTACCTTGTGGATTGAGCGTTAGCAGTAGTGAGTAAATGAGTGAATTGTAACTAACTGTTGCCACAGCTTCGGTTGTTGACATAGTTATATTTGACCAGTTATATTGGTGGACCAGAATATGTGAGAGCAACTCTGCTATAGGTGGCATTTGAGAGCAGTGAACTGGAACTTGGTCCAGTGGCGCTGGCCAGCTGGGGCGACTGAAAACCTCAGGGTGGCAAACCTAAACCAAAAGCCATAACTGAATTTAAGTAATTCTATTATGCAGTTGTAGTTCATTTTGGAGTTTTTGATTTGAATTTTGGCGAGTACGATTTAGTTTATTCTTCCTTCAAAGACTGTAAGTCTGTTTTTGTTACCATAGTTATTAAATACTCCTTTTCTCTTGCCTTCATTTGGGTCCTACTCCTTCAAACCTGTGGCACTTAGAACAAACTTTACTATTATAAAAAATATACTTTATTGATTTAAATGAATAGTACCCAATGTAATTTATCAGATAGAAGCATTTTACCAGCATGTAGCATATTATGCATATGCTATTGCAACTCGGAGCCAATCCCAGCGGACATTGGCCGAGAGGCGGGGTTCAAGCAGGTCACCAGCCTATCGCAGGGCCACATACAGAGACGGACAACCATTCACTCTCACATTCACACCTACGGTCAAGAGTCGCAAGTTAACTCCCCCATTCTGCATGTCTTTGGACTGTGGGAGGAGGAACACGGAGAGAACCCATGCATACACGGGGAGAACATGCAAACTCCACACAGAAAGGCCCTGGTTGGATTGAACCGGGGCTCGAACCAAGAACCTTCTTGCTGTGAGGTGACAGCGCTAACCACTGCACCACCGTGCAGCCCACAACCTGAGATATCTCAAATTATTAATCAAAACAAAAATGTTGCACAGATTTGAGTTGTTCATCTGCTCACTCATTTTATTCAATAATTATCAACTGCAATACATAAATCAAGCTGATTTTTTCAGCCAGCTGTGGATTAGAAATTAACTTGGCGCTGCCAAATTCCATTGATGCAAAGTATAATAGCAGTACAAATCATTATCCTTCCAGGTACAGTTGGTCGGCTCTAACCCTCATGGTGAAGTGTACGTACAGTAAAGGTTTCTGGAGACTGATTCCATTTGCACTATTCTCGTTTTTGATCATTTATATAATTGTCTGTATGTTTGTATTTTTCTGTCATTTGGCAGCTCAACTCAGGTTTGTCTTCCCTCATCATTCTGATTTCCATTCTATGTGTTGTCCGTGTCCCTGCAGAGGGGCAGCCTGACGGTGCTGATGTGTGGGGAGAACAGCTTGGTGGCAACACTGGAGCAGTTCTTCCATCATGGCTTTAAGTCCACCAGGCTCTTCCAGAAGACTGTGTTTGTGTGGGACTTTGTGGGTGAGTGCGGAGCTGCAGCTCCATCTGCTGCTGTGATAATAATATTTTCATGTGGTCCACTGTATTGACCGGCGGCTTGTTTGACTGGTAAACCACACAAGACTTTCTGTGCAGGACATACATGAGACTGGTGTCCACTGTAACACACTTTGAGTCTGTAATTCCATCCATCTCCTCCCTTTGCAGAGAAGGCTGTTGCCTACATGGAGTCAGCTGACCAGATGGGAGACCTTCAGGAGACCACAGAGCTGGGGATGACCTGTCAGTCACTCTGTCACTACACTAATGCAATCAACTCCACTACCAGGAACATCGGCAAGGATGGCAAGTTCCAGCTGCTGGTCTGCCTCGGAGCCAGGTCAGTGTCCTGCTGCGGTAAACTTACGACTGATCTTTGTAAATATCTGCGTCCATATACACACAGTGCTGCCTGTGACAACTTTAAGCAGGGGGGCGCTGGGGGTTTGAAGCCGAGCAAGTTGTGTTACCGTAGAGGTGTTTTCACATTCCTCTCCTGGAGTAGGAGATTTCCGTGAACCTGAAATTTGAAATTCAAACGTGTCCCGGCGAGCTAGATTGGGTACATCACAAATACAGAAAACCAATCGCTGTCGAATATGCAAATGTAGGCAAAGAAACCGGAAACTTGCACGCAGAGGCAGCGCATCCACGAGAGGATGTTGCCAATAGCCATCTTGTTGCGCACATTCTTCCACTGGTCAACCTAGCGCGAGCAGCTGTGGTGGGTGGCGCACGCGTGCAGCCTGTGTTATTTGCATATCATGAATATTCGTAGTCTCAGAACTCCTCATTGAGGGAGAGAGAGTGGATGGTTTCCTGCCCCATTTCAGAGGTTGGTTTTTTTTTCTTCTTTTTGGGGGGTGAACAATGTTCAACAAAATATTAGGCGTAGCTGATTATTTTTGTATACTTTAAAACATGACTGGAGGGGCTCTTTAAGTATATTTTAAAGCAAGTACATTCTTACTTTTCCTCAAGTAGAAAGGTTATTGTGGTACTTCAACTTATACCAAAGTACATTTTTGTCTGTTTATTCGTACTTACAGTGTTTGAGTACTTCCTCCACCACTAGTCAATGGAAAGTCAGAAAACAGGCTCAAAAAGACACTGTAGAGGATCGGTGTTCGATGCAGTAGAGTTTATTCTTCAACAAGAATCAACTTGAGTTGTTCCCGGGGAACAGGCTTATTTTGCAGAGTTTTACGCAGCTCTTTATATACTGTTTTACTCCCCTGCTCTCGGGTGCTCGTCATGCCCAATTTTCCTTATTACCAAACCAGCTTTATCCAGATCTCACGGTGTCATGTCACGGTGCCGACTGCATGTTTGTTACTTGTCTAAGACACTGGTGTCTTTGTATTACTTCTTCCTACTGCCTGCTTACAGTTTTGGACTCATTGCCAAAGAACTCGTAGGCTCGCAGATGATTCTTTTGGTGTTTTCCCCCGGTCATCATGAGGCTCATTAGACATGCCCTGTGTATGACCTGTATCTGACTTGAATTACACCATTGTTTTCAAGATACGGTTTTTCAGAAAAACATCCTGCTCTTCCCTACAAACAGTCAAATAATGCACTACTTTGTGCGATGTTATGCCTATGTGACATGTAAATTCATCATAACACACAGATTATATGTTAAGGCACAGATTATTGTAAAATATGAGAACATTTTATCGACTACAATCCATACTCCAGATCCAGCTCACAACACAATTTGACCCGGCTCACACGGCAATTCATATTATATTTTCTATGAAAAACAACTTCATTATTGAAAATATTTAATGGACATGATAATAAAAAGAAGACTGTCCCCTTACTTCCTATTTGGTTAACACAGTCAATGTTCCACCACCCAGAACGAGACAATGGGAGTTATAATCAGGTGAAAGTCAAATTAGCTTTTTCCTAAGTGCCCTGGGGCAAGACACTGAACCTCAAGTTGCCCCTAATGGTTGTGTTGTCATTGTGTGAATGGTGTGTGACTGAAAAAGCGCTGCGGATTTTGAACATGTCACATTTTCTCCCTAAAAACATCCTTCCTCCCTCCACCCCTGAACTCTGAGTCGTAGATGAAGACAGAAATGAAAGTTTACAAAATCATATTAATAATGAAACTTACATACTGTATGTATGTATATCCACATAAATCCACATGTTTATCAAATTAAAATATATGTTTAAACATATATATGTTGTGCATATATCAACACATACTCTTATATATACAAATATAGCATAAACATTGAAAATGTATTCAAACAATATAAAATATATGCATATAAATAAATAATAATTAAAGAAAAAAACAAAACAAATACATTAAATAAGTCACACTTGAAACTTCCTAATTTAAGAAGTTAAGTTATTAGGTCTCAATTTCAAAAATGTAAGAAGTTGATCCCATATTTTGCGCCATTTTTCCGATTGATTGTATATGTAAGCCTTCTAATCACTGTGCAAAAAGAAAGCTCATTAATCCAAACAACCAACACTTTTCCAGTTTCTTACATAACTCGCTTCACTTAATAATAGGCAAAGGTTATTCAATGTTCCTTCATGGGGTCTCAGGGCTAATGTCTCCAGGACGACACCAACAATACAAATCTCTGGGCATATAGTTATTTCATTGTGGATGATGTGGGAAATTATGTTAATTATTTATTTCCAAAAGTCTTTACACCTCCCAATGCAGTGAAATAAGGTTCCCTTTTCATTTTTTGTATTTTATACAACTGTCTGGGATACTCCTTTTTCAGGAGTTACATACGACAAAGTCAATTATAATAATTCAATTTAAATTTACTATTAATACATAACGTTTGATTATTATTTTGATAACAAGCCTCTTCCCATTACTGCTCTGTAATATCTGTTTGGAGATCCACGCCTGTCTTTCATGTGAGGATTCTTACCAATTTCTTTGGCTTCGTGGTCTGGTGTTGCCAGTTCTTCATGATTCTTACAGCAGGGCATTGATATGACTGAAGCCTAGCGTGAATGAAACTTATAATTTGAAAATATTTGAACAGATGAGCTTGAGGGATACAACATTTTTCTTTAAGATTCTCAAAGGACATGGTCATCTGTGTGAAGATCTACTGTAATCTCTTCTGAGCCCATATCTTGAATCACTGGTCAGATCTTCCCGGTGTGAACAGTATGTTGCCCCAAATGGGAGAACATTGCGATAAACCTGTTGCTTCCTTAAACATTTTTTCATGATTCATTCCAGTTTTCTTCATGCTGGAGAAGGAGGGCGGTGGTGTAAGAGGAATTGATGGAAATAAACAAACATTTTAGGGGAATATTCATTTTATTTAGATAGATAGACTCCTTATTCATCCCAAACTGGGAAATTTCCGGTGTAGCAGCAGCACGTTTCACACAGCACACATTCAAAATATGTATACAATATATACACAAATAAATTTAAAATATAAAATTGCAAAAAATATAGCTTATAAGGATAATAAGATTTAAAGAATTTACATGAAGTATTAACAGTGGAAATAGTGCAAATGTGCTGGGATTTATATTTACTGTTTAGCTAGAACAAAGTCTATCTGTCAGCCAGAGATGAGGTGCTGTAAAGTGTTATGGCTTGTGGCAGGAAAGATTTCCTGTAACGTTCTTTGTGACAGCGAAGCTGAATCCGTCTATTGGAGAAAGGGCTACGCTGTCTGTCCAGTGTGAGGGGGAGAGGATGGTCCGGGTTATCCATGATGGACAACAGTTTGCTCATAGTCCTCCTCTCCACCACAGCTTCAAACGCGTCCATCTTGCAGCCTATTACGGAGCCAGCTTTCTTGATCAGTTTGTTCAATCTGTTCGTGTCGCTGGCTCCGATGCTGCTCCCCCAGGAGACCACAGTGGAGAACAGTACGCTGGCAACAACAGACTGATTGAACATCTCCAACATCCTGCTGCACACATTGAAGGATCTCAGCTTCCTCAGGAAGTGGAGTCTGCTCATCCCCTTCTTGTACACAGTCAGGCTGTTGGTTTTCCAGTTCAGTCCGTCGTCGATGTTGACTCCCAGGTACTTGTAGTCCTCCACCTCCTCCCCCAGAATGAAAAGGGGCTGTGAAACAGTTTTCTCTTCCTCCTGAAGTCGATCACCCTCTCTCTGGTCTTGTCCACATTCAGCAGCAGGTGATTTGTTCCCGCCCACTCCACAAACCCGTCCACCAGCGCTCTGTACTCTCCCTCCTGTCCATCCCGTATACACCCAACCACTGCAGAGTCATCAGAGAACTTCGGCAAGTGGCACAACTCAGAGTTGTACTGAAAGTCAGTGGTGTATACGGTGAACAGGAAAGGAGACAGCACAGTCCCCTGTGGCGCTCCTGTACCACTCACCACCTTGTCAGACAGAACGCGGTCCAGTCGTACAAACTCCGGCCTGCCTGTCGGGTAGTCAGTGATCCAGGAGACAGTGGACGCGCCGACACCCATCAACCGCAGCTTGTCACCCAGGTGCAGTGGCTGTATGGTGTTGAAAGCACAGGAGAAATCAAAGAAAGTGATTCTCACAGTGCCGCCAACACCATCCAGGTGCGAATGGGCCCGCTGCAGCAGACAGATGACAGCGTCATCCACACCCAGAAGAGGCTGATAGGCAAACTGCAGAGGGTCGGGGGACGATCTCCCCTGCGGCCTCAGGTGGGCCAAGACCAGCCTCTCCAGCACCTGCATCACATGAGATGTGAGGGCCGCTGGTCGGTTGTCGTTGAGTCCGGATGGAGTCGACTTCTTCGGAACAGGAACCAGGAAGGACGTTTTCCACAGCACCAGTACCTGCTCCTGGCTCAGGCTCAGGTTGAAGAGATGCTGGAGAACAGCACACAGCTGGCTGGCACAGGTCTTCAGAACCCTGGGGCTGATGCCATCGGGTCCCGCAGCCTTGCGTTGGTGAAGTCTCTCCAACTGCTTCTTCACCTGGGCAGGGGGTTCTGACTGTCCATGGGGGGGATGGAGGTGTTGTGAAGGTGGGGGGATTGGATCCGGTGTGCTCACCACAGGCGAGAGAGGGGGCAGGAGGGGCGGGAGCATTGGAGGCAGTGAAGGTGTGTGGGGGGCAGGGTGTGTGGTAGACGAAACGGCAGACGGAGGGGGCTTATGAGCTAAACCTGTTAAAGAAACAGTTCAGCTCGTTTGATCTCTCCAGGCTCCCTGATGTCTGCCTGTCTCTCTGGAGTCTGCCCCCCGACCTGAAGGCTTTCTTCTTCTTGTTAAGAAGTCCTTTCAGGTCGCTGGTGATCCAGGGCTTGTTGTTGGGGACGCGACGTACAGTCGGGGCCGGCATGGTGTTGTCTTCACAGAATTTTATGTATTCTGTGATGCAGTCAGTCATGTTGTTGATGTCCTCCCCATGTGGTTCACCATACTTTGGAGTCATCAGGACAAGGTTGTGATCAGATCTGCCGAGTGGGGGGAGGGCGGTGACACTGTATGCATCCTTGGTGTTTGCATACAGGAGGTCCAGTGTTCTGTTTCCCCTGGTGGGGCAGCCAACATACTGATGAAACTTGGGGAATGTTTTGTCCAGTGTTGCATGGTTAAAATCCCCAGTAATAACCATGAACGCGTTGGGCTGCTGCGTCTGTAGACGTGAAACTGTGGCGTGTATGATGTCAGCAGCTACCTCCGCATCAGCTGATGGAGGAATGTAAACAGCGTTCACAATGGCAGACGTAAACTCCCTCGGCAGATAGTACTGACGCAGCCCGACGGCCAGCATTGATTCTGCCAATTATTGTGAGGGGGAGTGTCATCCACTTATCCATCTATAAATTACCTGAGCAGCCATGGGCTCGTGATTACATCGGCTCTTATCTTGTGGCTTCATCCAACTATGATCGAATGACGAGACGAGACTCTGGACCAAAACAACAACAGCTAACCTTATCAAAACACTGCCCGTCTCGCCCTAGAGCATTATGGGTAATGTAGTCTTAAACAAACACAAACATCTGGCTTATTAATTATTTCCTGTACTTCACAAATCAAATATTCAGATGAAACGTACAGCTTTAACTCAATATTTCTCACAGATTATTAACTTATACAACAAACATCAGTATATCAAATAAAGTCATCACATCTTATTTTTTATCCGAGGTGTAACAGTAATCCCTAAAAACTCTAGCCCCTCTTTAGATTCCGTAAATAGGTGTTGAATTGTTGGATTAGTTCTTTCTTGCTCATTGAGAAACAGTATTGATGATTTCGATTGATTGACCGTATAACCTGAAAATATTCAAAATTGATTGAGCACATTAATCAGAGTAGGTATTGTGTTTTTTAGATCTGAAAGATATAACAGTATGTCATCAGCAAATAAAGAAATCGGATGTTCTTGATTTGAAACTTGAATTGGTTTTATCCCTGGATTATTTCTGATGCCCATTGCCCGGGGCTCAAGAGTCATCACAAATCATAACGCAGTCCCCTCGACAGACTGTAGCGCTGTGTGAATGTGTGTATGTGACCTGCAGTCTAAGTCAGTGAGTGATAGTTTGGAATAGAAACGCTCTATGTAAATTGCGTCCATTTACCATAAATGCATCATCCCAGTTGGGTGCATAGAGTTTGACAGTTACCAGAGACACAGAGAAGGAACCTGAACAAAAAATGAAGGGGTGAGCTATGAAATCATTGGCTAAACCCTTCCTATTGCTGTAAATGTTGAGTAAATGTTGTGCCCATCCTCGAGTGTTCGATGCGTCTCCTGTAAGAAAGGTTTCACTTCATCACGAACCCGGGGTTATTTATAACAACAACAACAAGCCCTGGTTCACAGCAGAACTCAGACAGCTGAGGCTGGAAAAGGAGAAAGCGTTTAGGAGTGGGGACAAAGGCCGGTTTAAAGAGTCTAAATACAGCCTGCTTCAAGACCTCCACCATCATTCTTGTCCCCCCAAAAACAAGGCCCACAGGACTCAACGACTACAGACCCGTTGCCTTGACCTCTGTGGTATTGAAGTCCTTTGAGCGCCTTGTCCTGTCTCATCTCAAAGACGTCACTGACCCAATCCTGGATCCCCTGCAGTTCGCCTACAGAGCCAACGTGTCTGTGGACGACGCTGTTAACATGGCCCTTCACTTCATCCTCCAACATCTGGACACTGCAGGAACCTACGCCAGGATCCTGTTCGTTGATTTCAACTCCGCCTTCAACACAATAATCCCGGTTCTTCTACATGACAAGCTCTCCCAGCTGCACGTCGCCGACCCCACCTGCAGATGGTTCACCAACTTCCTGTCTGACAGGAGGCAGCACGTGAAGCTGGGGAAGCACGTCTCCAACTCTCTGACAGTCAACACACTTTCTCCACTTCTCTTCTCCCTGTACACCAACGGCTGCACCTCCAGTCATCAGTCCGTCAAGCTCCTGAAGTTCGCGGACGACAGCACCCTCATCGGGCTCATCTCAGGTGGAGATGAGACCGCCTACAGGTGGGAGATTGACCATCTGGGGACTTGGTGCAGTCTGAACAACCTGGAGCTCAACGCTTTCAAGACAGTGGAGATGGGTGTGGATTTCAGAAGGAATGCAGCCCCACCCTCCCCCATCACCCTCTGTGATTCTCCAGTTGACAATGTGGAGTCCTTCTGCTGCCTGGGAGTCATCATCTCCCAGGACCTCAAGTGGGAGAACAACGTCATGAGGCCTCACCAAGAAGGCACAGCAGAGGATGTACATTCTGCGGCAATGAAGAAATTCAGATATTCCCCATGGACATAACACGTTATATATTAACGTAATCCACCACACACACATTTAGCCATCAGTGACCACGATAGTTATTGTATATAGTGTGAATTTCATTTCATTTTATCTTAATTTATTCTATTATTTTTCTAGTTCTGTGTATAAATGTTTGCTGCTAAATGCACCTTAATAACACCAAATAAAACTGATTCTGATTCTGTTTTGTTCTGCAGAGACCATCTGCTGCCCCAGTGGCTCCCCCTGCTGGTGGACTGTCCTGTGATCCTGCAGATGTATGAGGACAAGGCTCTGCTAAGAGACCACTCGACCGTCAGTGCCCTCATCAAAGTCCTGGAGACACTTCACGATTTCCCCATCACACTGGAATCCTTGCTGATCAGAGGCATTGACCTTTAACCCCTCACCACCAACTTCAACACAAGTGACTCTGCAGATTAGTCAGATTACCTGGGAAGGGGGAGATGAGGGACCGTTAAGTGGCATTAAAATGAAAGGGACATTTAGTTACAAAAGCTAAATGTTACTATGTTTCATGTTAGAATTGGCCATTGCCTCAAAAGACTCTTTTTCAGGAAATTACAACTACTACTTTATAATTTTGAATTTATTAATAGCAAATTCCAAATACTTGATATTGGTGTGTACAGTTGTCCGACTGACTTCCCACCTTCCAGGCAGACTTTGGTTTCAATTCACCTCACTTCACCTTGAAAATCATGAAGGAACACGTCGCCAGGGCAACAGTGTAGCTCAGAGACATTGGGTGATACACTTTCATCTGTCAATAAGTAAATGAGACTCATACTTTAACCTACTCAATCAACAAAGAATTTCAAATCACTTGGTAAATATTTTTACAATGAATAACAAAGTTCATCGAATGTTTTTGCAAGTTGATCTCCATAATGCACGCAAACAAACAGAAAGGGTGTCTGCCTAGGAGGAAGGAGGTCAGTCTGACACCACTGGCTTGCTTCATGTTGAGTTGCAGCAGCAGACCTTTCCTTGTGTTCTAGCTGTTAACTGCCCTCACACCCTGGTTAGTGTTAGCCTTACTGAGTGTGCCCCTGGGATGTGGAAAGAAGAGAAGACCTCAGGAAAAGACTGACACTGGAACAAGGATTTGAAAAAAGAACTGTGATGCTTGTTGGATCCTGCTCGGCGACCTACTGAATGACATGGTGCTGGTATCGCACTGGACTCATGTTGGGCATTTTCTCAGCTCCTTGCCTGTTGAACAAACCGATCTCAAGAACGTGGCTCAGTGACGTTTCCTGTGGCTGCATGTACATTCCTCTGTGTGTGTGTGTGTGTGTGTGTGTGAGAGAAAGAGAGAGTTAGACCTTTTTTCAGTATAAACACCAGCAAGCATAGTGTGACACGCTAAAAGTGTCAACAGGATTTCGCAGCCTGTGAACTAAAGAACCTGATGAATGATGTGAAGTGTGTTTGTTCAGCTTTTGAAAGGTGTGCTGCTAAGACACTAACACTGTATGTGACACTGGAAAAGACAAGGAAGAAAGAGACACTGGCATTGTTTCAATGGACCAGTTTGAAATTATTCCCATGCCTTTGTGATAAGTACAGAGCTAGTCTGTCTGAAGAGAAAAAAAGATTGTCTACCGACAAGCGTTTATCTGTGGTACCAAACACTGCAGCCCCACTGTGGACACAGTTCTAAGCCTAGATACAGGTCCAGCTCATAAACTACAACTTGTCTTTTGTTGATGTATGGGCTAAAAAATAAGATGGCTATTGTGAAAAACAAACAAATAGAGCAGTGTTAATGTTGTCTGTAGGGTTATTTTTTGTCTTTGGACAGAGCTAGTTGCTTCAGTCTGTTTGCCCAACGATGTCAGCTCGCATACATGAGACTGAGGTTGGTCTTCTCATCTGACTGTCTGAAAGAAAGCAAAAAAGGTGTATAAGGAAAATGTTCTTGTGCTTATACAAGGATACGAAAATGGCGGAGGTCACCGTCTTCCTCACTGTGGATGTTCAGACTTACATTAGACAGGAATGTGTACGTTTCTGAAAATAAACAATAGCTGTTCTGTTTTTCAAGGAGATTTTTCCTTTACTCCTTTAAAGGATTCCTAAATCAGTTCATTGTTGGTTTTGCTTGTTATATGGGAATTGTTGACAAAAAGTTTTGTTGCTGTTTCCCTGGAATCTGACTCCAACTCCAACTGGTGGATGATCTTTGTTTGATAGATTTCCTCCATGTTCAGAGTCATTGTCCAGCAGCATCCGGCAGCTTTTATTGATCTTCAGCGGGTGGACATCTTCATATATTACAGTCATTACAAGATACAGATATTGTGATGTTGAATGTCAAGCTACTGAAGAACAGGCTGGTCAAATATTTACAGGTAAGGTAACAGGGCATCACCCATAACACACCAGTATCTGCTCTGTAACAGATGTTTAATATCTGTTTCAGTATTCAGTACTATGGAGCCGCAATTTAACATGTAACCATAGTAAAAGCAGCAATATAGCCACTGTCACTTCTGTTCCAATCAGATGACAGAATATGACATCACAATATACTGTATGTTTTAATACAAACACTGAAAATCCCTTGTAAGTGCAATATGCACTGCAAAGTCTCCCCCTGGAGTACACAGGAACCAAACAAACTTGAGCCTTTGGCAACTTTTATGACATTTATCATAAAAAAAAAAAAAAAAAAAAAAAATATTGCCATTCAAAAGTTTGTAATCACAGAAAAAACTATAAACTTAAAAAAATGGGGAAAGAACAGGATATCATATGTATACATCTGTCTATAAGGGAAATGAACTGGATTAAAATATCAGAAACATTTCAAGTTCAGACAGTAATCAGAAGAAAAACAACTAAATGCGGCAACATTGAATGGTGAGGTAGCTGGTCAAACAACCTTGTAAATGACATTACCACAATCAGCTGAAATTTTACCCGACTGCTAACTGCGCACGCACAAACAGAGTATTCACTTTTATAATATAGGCTGTCATTGTGGATGAAGGCAGATTGGGAGTGTTGGACGGTGAAACTTTCTCCTCACTGATAGGATCTTGGAGTTCTATACTTCCTCCTCTCGCTGGTGGAACCTGTTATAAAGACAGCAGAGAACAAGAGAACAAAAGATTGCACCTGTATCTCAAAAAAAGCATAGAGCATCGGGTATAATACACGGAGAAAACCATGTTAAAGAAAATCTTAAGTATCACCTTTCGCTGCCCTTGTTACTTGTGGCTTCTCTGACCACTTGTAACCTTCACCCACGTAGGATCCTATGATAAGAATGAAGATCAGGAAAATGATTTCACATTAGACACAAGACATAACTTTTGATGTGACTATCATATGAATTTATTGAGGACCATTAAAAATACAATTCAAAGACATCCAAATAACACACTTTGTTCCTTCTGGGTGACTCGATTTGTCGCCTTCGTCAGCTGCATCGCTTCAAACCTGGTCCTCTTCATTAGGGGAGTTGCAGACTCGTGGGAGTTGTGCCTCTGTATGGGTGCTCTGTCAGGGTGACTGGGTAAAGGTCTTGCTTCTCTCCTTGGCTCATAATTCTTGCTTCTCAGAGAGCGCATCAGATTGGACGAAGACATATCTTTTTTTGTCTTAGGAAGTCTTACGGAAGTGGTTTCGCCAGACAAACGTCTTGAGGCTGAGCGGGAGGTGGATGGGCCTTCCTCATTAGGTAACGAAAGTTGTCTTGAAAACAATTTTTTTGCTTTGGCTTGAACCTTATTCGAGGCATTCAAATTATGTGTGTTCTTCTCCAAAGAGTGCGTCTTGTTACAGGTTGCCGTGGGGGTCTTTGGAGCCAGAGTTTCATGTCTACTCTGTCTGTTGACTCTAGATTCTTTTGAAAGTCTCACGTTGTTACTGGGAGGAGTTGAATTTGAAACAAAAAGGCGTTGAATGACAGGTGTAGGGGCAGAATTAGTGTCTGCCTCCTCGCCCACAGACTGAGGATGCTTTACTTGAAACTCTTCAGATGATGGTATGGTTTTTCCTGGTTTTTCCTTGGCACTTCCACAGAGAATTTTCAAAGTTTCAGCTGACTGTCTGTTTTGTGAAGCAAATAAGGAACTGACACTGTCTTTTGAAACTGATGAGGGCTTTCTCTCATTTTTGCTTATCTGATGATGTTCTTTAACCACCTTGTCAGAATGATGGAAACCTCTTTTTGAGGTCATTTGTCTGTTGGTCTTGTGTTGAACATGCTCAGAGCCACTTTCAATCAGCTTTTGTTGAATACATGATCCTAATCCTGACAAGATTAATCTCCGCTTCTCTTCCTTTTTGTGGTTTTGGTCACTGTCCTCTGTGTCAGAGTTGAGGTTTATTACAATTTTTTGGGGGATATTTTTTCTTTCAGTCTCATGTTGAACATGTTCAGGGTCAACTTTGTTTTCTATCTGCTTCCCACTTGTTCCTGTATTGCGCGGCAGCTCTTTAAAGGAATGATGTGGTGCTGGCGAGTCTTCAGTTTCTTTTACAGTACCATGCCGACTGTCTAACATTTCCAGTGTATGACCTCGTGGTTGACCCCATGTGGCATTTCCATAGTCCACTGAGTCTGAAAATATTCTCTTTCGTGTTGCCTTACGTCTGCAGTTTTGATCATTTTCATCCTCTGTTTTAGAATCAATTAGGTCTTGTTTTTTGGAAATCGTTTTTCTGTTAGCCTTGGGTTGGACCTGCTTTGATCCAGCTTTGGCTGCCATCAGCTCTCGAAGTTTTGGGATACAGGCTGACTTCACCAAGTTGCTGCTTCGAACTTTTTGCACATTTTTAGCATCATCATGTTCACTTTCTTCTTCAGATCCAGAATCGTCTGTCACTGGAGGCAGAGATGCCGACCTCTTTTGTGACAAATAAGTGAGTCCTGATGGTGATGGGTAATCACAACTGTCTTCTGTGTCACTGCTGTCTTCAGGCTCAGAGTAGGATGCTCTCCTGCTTGACGCTACCTCAAACCTGTTCCCAAATTGTACCGCTTTTGCTAACAGAAAACTATCAATTGTCTGAAATACTTCTATCTGGTAAGATGCAGAAGCCGCTACTGGTTTTGGAGATGGACAATGTGACTCGCAGTGTGTTGGTCTTCCTTTGTTTCCACTTTCAACATCATTTGGCACAATGTTCTCTGGGACGTCCTGTTCTTCATCTTCTGGTTCAAATGTAAGGTCCGACACGCTCATAGGTATGACTATCCAGTCATTCATCTGATCGCCATCCTCATCTCCATCTTTTAACTCAGAGGAAGGACTACACAAAACAGAGTGGTTTGTTTGCCCTTCCAGTTGTCTCTCCTCGTCACATCGAGGACATAATTGATATTCAAAACCATCATCTGTTTCCACATAACATGGACAAGAGCATTGTTTTGCTTTGTCAAGTGCTCCCCTCTTTGGTGAAATGTTTTCTGTCCTCACCTGAGCCAGACCTTCACATGGTGAATGCTTTTCCACGGCCAAACCCCCCATCTGTAGATTTTCGTTGTCACTAATATCTTCATACAGGGGAACTTCAGAACATGGTGGAAAGCTACATTTCTCATCCTCTCTGTTTGGGAGCTTTCTCAACACCTTTGACACATCTTCATAGTCTGAAACATCTTCATATTTTGGATCTTTCAAAACTTTGGAGTGTCCCTTACCCTTGTCTTCAGGGTGTATCGACAGTTCTTGGACTTTGGAACTTTTTCCACAAAGTTCTGAACTTAAATCTGTTTGTAAATGCACAGAACCTGCATTCTCCATCACACCTTCAAACTTTGCAACGTTCCATAGCCATTCACTTTGGTCTGTAGATATTGTTCTTACATCATGAACCTGAATTTGATCAACTGATGCAGTTACCTTGGAATGTGCCATTACTTCAGGATCAGTTGTATGACAATGTGGAGTTTCAGTTGTTTTCCTTTTTCGGGGAATTGTATCTTGGTATTCATTGAGTGATGTGAGTACAGAGGTTTTGTTTCCAGCTATCACTGAACTTGGCTTGATTTGAAGATCTACTGAGACATTAATCACACCTTGCATATTGGCCACTGGTTTTAGGCCTGCATGTCCTTCCTCCTTCACTATCATGTGTTTAGAAGTCAAAAAATCACCAGCCACTTGGTCCATTTCATCCAAATTCATGTTGCTATTTAAACCAAGAAATGTGTAGTCTTCTTGTGACTTGTAGCTGGGGTCCCTCTCAGTCAGCTCATTGCTGGTCAATCCAGACCTTGATATGAGGATCACTGGACTCTTGTCTTCAATCTTTGTACAGGTGGCAGCAACTTCCATCATAATTTGTGGATATTCTGTGGATGTAAAGAGATGAACGTTATCCAAATCTCCGTTCCAATACTGTTGCAGTATAACTTTACAAAAAATTGTCCATCTCTGCTAGTCTGGAGAGAGTAGAGACCTTTGCAATCAGCTCCTTCAGTGCAGTTAATGAATAATGAAGAGTGATCCTTCTGTAAGTACTTTCTACAAAATTTACAATGAAACAATTTTGAATTGCTACCAAAAAATGTTCCATCTTCACAGTAATCCACATGAACACATTTTTCATCATCATTTGAAGGCATGATTACATCACCATGCATTTTTACTGGCAAATCAATCTACTTCAGTCTACAGATCCACTATTCTCAAAACATTCATTTTTAGGAGTTTGTCTTGAATTTTCTATGACAGAGACTGGTGTACCTGTTGAATGTTTCCCTGATGCATCTGTAGGACAATCACGTGTCTGAATAAACTCCGCTTTGCTGCCGTCTGGAGGTGCTTTTCCAAGTGCTGCAATGCCCTGTTCAGCACTGCTGACACATTGTCTCTCTCGAAAACGATCAAGCATTTCTTTAACAAAGTCCTGTATATCATCATCTGTGGGTGGTTTTCTTTCTCCAGATGCTGAAGGAGAAGTGACCTGCTTCTGGAGAGGGGTACATCTTGTGTGTTCACGGTTGAGAGCATTCAGTGAACTTTTCATGTGCCAACTTTTGCAGTGCCTTTCATCTGAAAAATGTGTACTAGTATTGAGTTCAATGTTGGCATTAGTTTCCTCTGATGAAGAAGACCGGGTGGTAAGAAAAGCCTTGGCATCTGGACAACTTCCTTCCAGTAAGGAACGTGACATGGGGCGACATCTTGTCTTTTGGGGCTTAGGAGAATGCTGATTCTGTAAAGGAAAGGTCTGTGCTGTGACTCCAACAGTGTTTCCTACCGGTACTACAGAACTGGTAGCGACTGAAGGAGCACAATATAAATGATGTCTCTGCTGCAGTGTAGAATTGTTGTTAAAGTTTGATTCTTTCAAGAAATATCTACTAAAATTTTCCTTGTATTGTCCACCATTATTAACACACTGTCTCGTAGACTTTTTATTAGCCCCGCTGCATTTGGCAGAGACAGGCAGTGATGAATTAATGTCAGCATTAGGAGTCCACATACTGTCCCCATGTTTTGGATGCTGGAATCCTGTGTTTGCTACATGTCTTTGGACATTTTGTTGCGACTGTGCATCGTGTTGCTGCTTCTGAGCTGGACCATCATCCACTCTGAGTTCCTCAGGATCTTGAGGGGCTACCATGTTGATTTGTGTTCTACTTGCTGTGTGAACCACTGGTGCTAGTGAAACATTGTTGTTCTGATTTGATGTAGGAGGATCAACATTACTCTGGTGTTGGAAAGCAGGGTAGGCTCCATCTTGGCGGTGTGAACATCCAGACCGCATTGCACGAAGAGCAATCTTTCAAGTGATGACTTCAGTTAACCGTTAGATCTAGGAAACAAAAAAAGAAAATTAGAAGGCGGATGACAAACTCATTCTGTCCTTGACCACTTAATCTCCTGAGTCCATGTTCAGAGGAAGTTCACAGTACATGTTCAATACCACATGTAGGTCCCTTTTTACAGTAATTAATGACCTGTGAAATAAAGCCAATATTTATTGCCCTCTGCCCCATATTCTTCACCTCTGTGGTGTTTTATTTGAAGTTTTGATATCCTTAAGAAGATATATATATATATATATTTAGTACCAAAAAACATCTCAATATAGTTCTATAGCTTTTAAGGAGCTCTGCAAAGATACAGGTCAATTTTGGCCCGTCCAATTAATATGTCATGAGCCTCTCTTCTGATCGGCCAACTGTTTTCTGAGTGACGCACAGCCAGGCCAACCACCTTCTCTGTTCATCGTGTGTCTGTTCACCGTGCTCAGAGCCGGCTCTGACCGTGCTGTCCCGTAGCGAGGCAGCTTATGCCCCATCATCTCCCTGCTCCCCGACAACGCAAAATTCATTGGTAACCAGTATCAGTGGCTGCCCGCGAGGTGATCTACTGAGCTGTTGCTGGGGCAGAGATGCCGGCGGACCGACGCTGTGACTGCGGCGGCGTGTCCGCAGTCAAAGTGGCTGGTGAATGAGTCTTCACCGTCCAGAACAGCCGGGGTCCCTGCCCCAGCAGCAGCTCCACGTTGCGCTTGGCCGACACGGGTTACTGATGAATTTTGCAAAGGTTAAATAATTCTGAGTTAGTTCTCGTCTCTTGTATAAATATCCTTAGGAAGCCTGTGCAATGATGTAGCTTCCTGATTTTTCTCTTGTTTTTAATAGCTCAGCAACAGAATGACGGGTGAGTGCTAGGGGCAAGGCTGAAGGCAGTGACTGTGTCGCTATGACATCACATTTCTGCAGTCTGCAGTCCTGGGGCATCGTTAAACAAAAAAGCAGCTAAATGCAGGCTTAGCCCCTAGACCTTATTTATTATGAAAAAGGCCAGGAAATCAAAATTTTGACAATATTGTCACTTTAATATCAATGGATCTGATGACAACGTGAATCCCACAGAAAATGATCACCTCAATTTGCAGCTTCGCTGCCACAACTTTTTTCGGCAAAGAGCACTGCAAACAGCTCTACAATGGAGAAATCTTCAGTATGTTTTGTGCTGTTATGTTATTATGCGTTAAAGGTTTAAAGATGTTCTGATCATTTTGAAATTATGATGGGCCAGCCCAGTCTACATAATTGATGGGAAACACTATTGCTCCATATCTGCTGGATGTGAGGATAGGCAACTGTTAACAAACTAGTTCATGCCATCAAATTAACATTGTGTTCTCATCTATAGTCTATATGCAGTAGTGGAAAGAATGCTGAAAAATGTTACTCTCATATTACTCAAGTAATTTCACGTTCAAAAATTCTTACAAACTTGGTAAAAGAAAAGGATTCTGTTCTCAATCCTGCAAACTCAGTTGTTAATAGGCCCGTCACAATAATAACGTTATTGACTTATTGTATCATACATGAACAATACATGCGACCTGCAAAGGTGCAGACTTTTTTTTTTTTAAACAAGGGAGCGAGTCCGCCAGTGTAGGCCAATATGTGAGAGGGGGTAGAGTCCGGGAATGATTAGTCAACTGCGGGGGTCACGTCAACTACACTCGTCGGTGTGTCTTCGCGGAATTAAAATTCTGTCTTTATGATTTCCGTCAACTAGATTCCAGGGGGCCATGCATGAGATATGACCACGTCACACCCATCCTTCCCTCACTCCACTGGCTTCCTGCACAAACAAAATCTCCCTACTCACCCATCAGTGCATCCATGGCAAGGCCCCTCCTTACCTCAAAGATCTACTCTAACCACAAACCTCCTCACGTAACCACTGCTCCGGAAACAAAACCTTCACCCTTTACCCATCCAGGACCAGGCTCCATACCATGGGGGATCGGGCCTTCTGCTAAGCCGCTCTTGCCTGTGGAATTCCCTCCCAGACCACCTGAGGGCTCCACAAAGCACTATCACTATGAAATAAGGGCCTAAAAAAACTTTCTTTTTAAAAAAGGCATGTATTTTTTTTACTGCTGTTTTTTTACCTGTTTTTTTTTTAATCTTGTTTTTACTCTGTAGTACTTTGAGATTGCTTTTAGCAATGAAGTGCTAATAAATGTATTATCAGTATTATTATTATTATTGAGATCAGTGTAGATCTCCACCATCTCCTCTGCCGATGGGGCGGTGACCGGATAGTGCGCGCGTCGAGTCGCCTTCAATGTTCTTGCATCCGTGGTCGGCCTCTGGGCTGGCCCTGGTGCAGTTTAACCAGAACGGCGTGCTCTTTTATCCCTTTAACCTAGTCTGCAGCCCCGTTCAGACTGGACGTCTCGGTGTCGCCCCTGTCCTCCTCTGTTGGCCTGTTCCAACGGCTTGACGGACCTGATGTCGGTGTACTCGCGAAGGCGTTACAGAACAGCAGCAAAGTGTGGGGTGGTGCTTAAATATCATAATTTCACTTATAAAGGAGGCATTGAGGGTCATATGAGTGTACTCACTATCCACCTATGGGAAGCGACCGCATGGCGGAAAATGGTGGCCTCTATAAAGGTAGATGGGGAAAAGTTCTGTGCACCTGTGCAACCAAATGTAAAAAGTTAGTCTGGAGCCCTGCACTTGATGAGTGTCTGAAGCTAAAAGCTGTGTCCTTTCACGCCTCCTATTCTTCCTGTACACCAACAGCGGCACCTCCGGTCATCATTCCTTCCTGAAGTTTGCAGACAACACCACCTTCCTTTCTGGTGGGGATGAGTCTGCTAACAGGTGGGAGATTGACCACCTGGTGACTTTGGTGCAGTCAGAACAACCTGAAGCTCAATGCGACTTCAGAAAGAACCCGGCCTCCCCCTCCCTCAACAGCCTGTGTCCCCTTAAGGGTCATTGTAATGGATACTGACAGTATGTACCCTATGTTCCGTAGTGCAAGTTTAAATTAACACAACCCTAAATAAATCAAATGTGCATATACGAGAAAGACAACCATTATATACAAAGCAATGTGCATGACTCCTCAATAACGCCGCTCCCTCTCTGCATTCACTCTGTAGCTTGCTTCACCACCAGCTCTCTCTCTCTCTCTAGACCATTTCTCCAAGACATAACAGTAGCGGTACGCGGCTACTGAATTTTGACTGCCATGCTGAATTATTACGGTTATTATTATTTACAAGAGGAGATTGTCAGAACAAATTTTCAAAAATCTGGGCCAGTAGAATGACTCTGAACTTCTTCACCAACATTCAACAGGATCTCTTCTGAAGCATCAAGAAAAAGGGCTCAAAAAGACACTGGAGATGATCGGTGTTCGATGCAGTAGAGTTTACATAGTACTACAGCTCTTTATATACTGTTTTCTCACCCACCCTCTGGTGATTGTCCTGCCCAATTTCTCTAAATTCTTAATTTCTCCAGAAATAATGGTGTGCTGTCAAAGAAGTACTGACACTGCTCATTTGTTTTTTGTCTAAAACTCACTGGTGCCATATTTCAATTCCTTCTTCCTACTGCCTGTCCTCCTGTCTCCCACCTCAACTGACAACGGTGGGAGATCTACAGATATGATGGCATTCTCAAAATCATTAGCCTGCAGGCTGATTCTTCTTGGCAGGAAGTCTCCTACTCCTTCATCTCACTCACACTAGATTCCTGAGGTAGATTGCTGGGGGATCTCCATCATGCATCTCGCACACTCTCTCTCTCTCTATATGTATTTACATTACATGTCACTAACTCTGTTTTCTCACCACAACTGAGTCTAGTTCTGTTCTAAATTTCTTCTCCAAAGTCTCAGAGCTGGTCATTGTGGGAACTGTTGTGTTTCTCTGTAATATTGTGAGGTCTCTCTCACTATGTAAAGAGCCTTGAGACGATGTATGTAATGATTTAGCAGGTGCTATACAAATAAAATTGAATTGAAAAACTATCCTCGCAAGTAGATTACATACATAGTCAATGCAAAGACACGACTAGATGCGAATTTAGCATCACTCGTGTCTGACACCACAGTCAGCACCATTCAAACAAGCAAAAAACGAATTTGATCGTAAACTGTAAATTACATAATAAATAATAACGGAATGTCGTTCAAGGCTTAGTAGATAAGTAAATAGGCATTAATTTGGTATATTTACTGTAATGTATCGGATTGGATTTTACTTATTTCTTCCGATATCTGATCCAGTCATTTTGGCCAATATTGCCACGATACTGATATGGAATAACGGCTCGGGTTATCCCTAGTACTTAATAGTAGTTATTTGTTAAAAAATAGTGCTGTCCAGTGATCAACATGTACTGAGTACGGTACGAGAAAAAAACATTTGTCCATTCTTTTGAAAAAGTAATTATTCACGAAGATAAATGGGTATGTTTCATAAATTTGTATGATTGAATTTGTGCTCATTCAAAGATAGTGTGATGAAGGGGCTGAAAGTATTTAAATCAGTTCAGTTTTTCTAATGAAGATTCCTTTGTTTCCCTCGCAATGAATAACAAAAACTAAAATAAACAGACAAAACAAAAAATATCGGTATGGCCAAATTAGTATTGTAAACATCGGTATCGGCCCCCAAAATTATTTGAGTCCCTAAATATTTGCATAATAATAATTTACTCGCTAGAGTTGAAATATTTGAATATTTGAGTGTGTGGCTTTCCCATCAGCATTCCTGCTTGCTTTTTTTTACATTCAACAGTTCATGAACTGTGTTGCACGAATGTTGCACGAATGACGTGAATAAGCACAAAGGTTCCAGCTACCAAAGAGAGAGAGAGTATGAATAAACCGTAAGATATTGTATTTATGTACAGCACATAATTGCGATCTCTGTTGTCTTCTCTTTGTTGTGGCTTTCACTGTCAGATTATTAGAAAACAAACGTAGAAGAAGGAGGTGGTCGTTGCCGTGCATTTACCGCCACTCTCCAGTGGGGGGCGATGAAGCCCCCTGACCGCCCCTGCCTGCAGCGTCCTCGTCGAGGCCCAGCTGCAGCTCATTAAGGGAGGGGGGCGGGCTTCTGAAGAATTTATATTGATACAATAACTCGACAGCGGAACGCACACACCCCATTCAGTGCTCCTTACAGGCGCATGTACAGGATCTGCTGCCCGAGTCCCCCCCCCCCACACACACATCGAACAGCTAGCGGGTAGGTGATAAGATGGTCACAGAATTTGCCAAAACGTCGCCAACCCCAAAGTGCTTCCTCCTCATGACTTCCCTAAACTCTTCCGCGGCGGCGGCCGGAAACCAAACTGGTCCACAAAATAGGCCGTTTAATTGATTCACTAATTATCCTTAGCTAAATTTATCTCACTTACAATTCATACCGAATACAACTATCATTTCTGCACGCGACAATCGAGGCAACTTTCACAAGTGAGTGAGTAGCGGATCTTGTCACGTCTCATGTCCTGGCCGGGAAAACGGACTAAGCACAAAGTTGTATTTACTTCGGCTGGATCACAGACACAGGTCCGTTATGTCCACATTACTCACCGGATGTCCACATTTCAAAACGTATTTGACGTTTCTTCGACGTTCTTAAAACGATTCCTCAAAACCGTTGTTGGTGTCCTCCGATGTGTTTCTACGGTGAGCCATGTTAAACTTCTCTTCGGGCAACGTGAAGAAGTCCCACCGGGGTTATCCGTCACCGCGGAGCCGAGCCGAGCCGAGCCGAGCCGCAATTAGTCCACATTGGAAGACACGGCGGTGTTTCCTCTGCGACGTCCCCGCCGCGTCCTCAGCTCTGCGCGCCGCGTCCGTGAAGAGGCGAGTGAGGCGGGGCGGGCTGATCGGGCCGCTTATATAAGGTCCAGCGTGAGCTCTGATTGGTGGCCCTTTGCGAGCGGAGCCGTCGTTGGATTAAAACTTTCTTTGAGTGATCCAACTGTAACTGAGCAACTCACCGCACAATTACCGCGTTCTCTCATCTTCAGGGCCACCTCCGCCTATAGCTCACGCACGGGGGCATTTTGAAAAAAATCATCGTAGCCTAAAACAGAAAAATGGTTTTACTTGTCCTTAAAATTGTCTAAAATGACTGGACCTTTATTACACATTTTGCTGGATTGTGTGTAGTAAGTCTTTTGCCTATTGTACAGATATCAGAGGAATGTCTCATTTTGTTCAAGCTAACTGTCCATTATTGTTTCACAGAGGATTTTGAGACACTAAAGTAGGTGGACATAAGACCTTTTAGGGGGGTTCCGGTGGCATGCTCCCCCGGAAGAAGATTTTCTACATTTCACAGTCAAATACATAGATCTGATGAACTTTGGCAGCAATTTAGGACGCTTGATCTATGAAGGACTTTATGGTCTTGAAAATATTTGTGTGCTGTAAGCCTTACAATCTACATATGTGTGTTGTATGGACACTGACCTCCACCCACATACAAATACAAAAAAGGGGGTACAGTAGCTTCTTTTGAAAATATCATTCTTTGCATAAAAACAATAACAGCACAGAACAATTAACTAAAATCAACAATTAATTAAAATCAACATAAATATTGAACTTCATACCAGCAGGAATTTTGAGTAAAAGTAGCAATTTGTATAAAATTATGAACAGATTTATTTCTGAGGATACTGCAATATATCAATATATCAAGTGAGAAAAAACTGTGATGAATATATATCTCTTTCAGAATCATGTGTCATTTCACAGACAGATCTGCTAATTCCATAGCAATACTCTGTCTCTGTCTGAGTATCAGAGCTGTTTCTTGCTATATGCGGACTATGCGGACTAATTCTTGTTTTTATTTTTTATTGTTTGCATATGAATATGGATGCTGCCTCATTGTGTTTTCATTCCAAGTAATAGCCTAATTTATTTTCTGTCCAATTTAGGCTTGGCACAATTTATTTATTTATTATAGTTTTGGGTTGGTGGTGAGAGTAATTTTAAATTAAGATATGTTTAATGTTTAAGAACCTTCTTTTTACAATTTAAAATAAACAATTTTGAGGAACCCTGCATCAGTTTAATTTATTGACATATAGAGGATCCCCATTGTTTACCTTGTATTATCATTTTCGAACAGTTCAACTTGCTTGGGGGGGTCAACTTATGATATTTGATTTTAATTAGAGAGAGGTTTTCATGACTCTAGCCGTTTTTTCTCTTAAAATGTAATAGATTGTTGCATCTTTGTGGATCCCCTAAAAGGGTTATGAATTTATCCATCGTAGTTTGACAAAATAGGGGCCCCCAAAAAGCCAGAAGTGGCCCATCTGAGTATGTTCTATATCTAATGCAATGCATCTCGCAAGATGTCTTTCAGCTATAACCTAAATTCTGCGACTGACGCCCTGGGACGGCCTTCAGCTAACCATCGACTGTCCCGGGCTTCCAAAGCTAAGATGACCTTGTATAGGGAACCAATCACTCATCTTTGCAGTCTCGCCAAGAGGGGAGACAAATTCCTAAACAGTGAGGAACTTTTCCCATTTTCTCAATGTCATTTCCAAGAAGCAACAGTGTAACAGCTTATGGCTCTTGCACAACACTGGTCAGTCCTCATTTCTCTTTTATACACATTTCATGCTTCAATATTCATAAATGCTTAATATTACATAAATAAATAACTCAACTGGTATATTAAAATACCGATGATGTGAAAATGTATTGGACAGAAGTCCGCCGACACCGTCTTGATTGTATATAAAGGTTTATTACAAAAAGACCAGCATCAATTCAAGCACTGCAGAACTTGGAGAGTGTCCGGCCAAAAGGAAAGCTCTGCAGACACTTCTTCGGGCTTACATTTGTATAGGTCTGTTGTTTTCTAAAGAAGGAACATCTGGTTCAAATTGGATTATACTAAGACGTAGAACGAAGAGGGGTTAAAAGGAAAGTTAAAGGGGTCATCAGGAGGCCCCCAACCTAACATTCCAGAGTAAGAAAATGTAAACATGTGCTACTCACATTACATATATTGACAAAAAGACACTACACAGTGAACAGCTTTTATTCTGAGTTCAGGATGAAGCCATAATATGTAATATTTGAATGTTGGGAATGTATTTTGTCCTCAAATTGATCATAAAAGGAGTGATGCAAGTAAAGACAGGATCTTAGGTGAAAAACTGAGCTTTTTTGCATTTTACTTTTCTACTTATGTAAATGTCTGCAAATTTAAGTGCTCTGATTTGATATTTGATATGAAATTAAACTCTTCGATTTCAAGGGTTAACAAACTCTTTCTGAAACGGGCCCTGGATTCACCACAATATGTGAGAGTAACAATGGTAATGGTAAATAGCCTGTATTTATATAGCGCTTTCCTAGTCATATAGACCACTCAAAGCACTTTACAGGAAAGTTACATTCACCCATTCACACACAGCTGCTATTTACTGATTGATTTTATTGCTTCTCATTTGTACAGTCGTGTCTTGGTTATAATCATTGGGTTGGAAAAAAAGGCAACTGGATTCATGAGGAACTGAGCTGAGCTGAACATGGTTTTATAAACTCTGAAAATCATCTGCAAAGTAAATGGTAAAATGAGATGATGACAAACACACAGGGGAACCAGATACAGAGAACATGACAAGTTTATGTCTCTATGTATAAAAACCAAAAACAAACACACTGGCTGCTGCTGCTGATGGTGAGTTGATTATACGATCTGTGTGACCGGGCAGAGCTCAGGCTGATCCAGGAACAGCGTCTGGAACATGTGGTTGTAAAAGTCTGGGTGGTACAGGCAGGCCCGAGTGCAGTCAGGGCTGAAGTTCAGCTCCAAGATCTGGGGTTGCATGGTCCGCTCACCTGACACAGAACCAGAACACAACAAGAGTTTTAACATGTTCGTGTGAAATACAAAGACATTCACCGTGTGTGTCCGGGTGTATGTGCACATATGTGTCTCTTTAAATGTCTTTAAAAAATTGTGAGGTAAAGTAGGGGAAACTCTCTGCACTTGCGGAACCGAGGGAACTATGGGGTGAATGTTGCTGCTTCATGGCCTCTGCAGCCTCTCGGTGTAGCAGGGCTACCATCTTGCCATCATGCATGGCGCGAGTCAGGTAACAGGTTCCCTAAAGGTGTCGTGTCCTTACTGAAGAGCTGCCTTGATGAGAGGACCGACACATTGTATTTTCAAATCCATGTTCCAAGAGCGTGGTGGCTATGACTGGGGGCGCTGTTTCACCTATTGCATTTACATATTGTCCACCGAAGTGCAGGTTAGGTCTTTGAAAAGGAAAAGTCAAATGGAGTTTGCAATTTCATTTTCAAATGGTTAGAAATACATTTTATTTTTAATTGTGACCTACATATTGCTTGCTTAAATGGAAAATTAGTTTGCATTGTTTATATTGCATTTGCATTTGAATATTGGCCACCGAAGTGCAGGTTTAGTCTTTGAAAATGAAAAGTCAAATGGAGTTTTCATTAAAATGTTCATATTGTTATCAAATTACATTCTCATTTTAATAGTCATAGAATGCCCATACAAGGATAAAAATATGGATTATTGCATTCTCATTAAAAGTTTTACTCAAAAGACATACATTTGTGGAAAATTATAATGCTATATTGGAATTATATTTCCATTTTCACAATTCACCACTGCAATAGACCCGGGTAATAATTGGCTTCACCTCTGATCAGCATTGATGTGAATGTCACACCCGGGTGACACCCATAAAGCCACCTGCTTAAAGGGCCAGGCTTGGTTTGTATACTTTGAAAGAGTGACAAAAGTGCAAGATATAAGGTAACGTTGAACACCGTCTCGCTGGCTGCTTTCTGTTGTTTACTATACTGTTCTTTGTTTTATGGTGTGCAACCATAGCACGCAGGATTCAATTCTGTTTAAATTTTTCTTGTGGTTCAATGTCACACTCTAAACCCCAAGCAAATATGGTTAAAGTGAATTGTTGTTTATTCACTTTAGGTTTTGTGAAGATTTAATAAATGGGATACAATACATTGATCTGTAAAATGTAGGAGGAGCTGATTGGTTGATTTTGATAATGCTGGCTGTTTTTATTCAAGTATCATAATATTAAAGTAATGTTAATTTAAAGACAAGAGAAAAGTGATATCATTAAAATAGCTTCTATTCAAGTGTATTCTGTAAGACAATGCAACATAACGTTACAAAACAAAGTAGGGACACCAAGATTTTTAATTTGAAACGTGACTCTGCCTAATCTTTCTTTCTCCCTCTGAGTGTGTGTGTGTGTGTGTGTGTGTGTGTGTGTGTGTGTGTGTGTGTGTGTGTGTGTGTGTGTGTGTGTGGCAGTGGACGTGTCTCTCTGTGGCCACCACATGCAAACCCATTCCCTTAATGGAGGTTGTCTTGCTTTTGCCTCCATTGAACCTGTTGTCACTTTACACCAAAGCAGCTGAAATTGATTCACATGACCTTTGCTTCCGAAATGGACAGATTGATATCCCTGAAATTTAACTGACTGGGTTTTGTACTGTGACCATTAAGTTTGAGCTGAGGCTCCACTCGCCAGAGGATCAGAACAAAACTTTAGTGGCCGTTGTCTTACCTTACTGATGTGTTACATATAGAATACATGCTTACCATTATCCCTTGTACTCCACTTCAGCATGAAGTCTACAGCATATATGGCCCGGGATGATGGGTAGGGACAGATTCCATACGGAGCGGGTCTAGATGAGGCTGCCTGGAACAGCTCCCTGAACGCTTGAAACAACTCTGCCTAAAGAGATTGGGAGAGGAAGAGAGGGGAGAAAGGAAAAATCAGACCATTGTGTGGTAGATGATCTGAATATGAGAGCACAGTGATATAGATGGATATCACAAATTTTGATATATTTACTATTGTCACCTATTTCATAGTCACACTGCACAGGTATTTTGTGCCTGTTTTACAATATATATTTACCAGGGAGTCATATTTTCTACTGCGTTGGTTAAACATGAATACACAATTATTTAGCTAAGAAGCATTTTTTGTTAAAAAGATTTATATTTAAGGTTCAAACCCCGACAGCGGTAGAACCCTGTTGTTTTTGTGTTGATTAGGGCTGAATGATTAATTGCATTTGCGATAACATCGCGATATGATAAAACGCGATTTTCTAACCGCAAGGGACGCGATTACACGGGTCACGGGATGCGGGATGATCAGTCACGCTGCACTAATCTGCTGCGCAATGTCCTCAAGCTCGACAGAACAGTCGGAAACTGATACAGCGGAGACTTTAATCTTGAAGAGGAACAGCACGTCGGTTGTAAAAAGGACGATGCTGCACAGTGTCAGGTGTTGTGCAGAACAAGCTGTGCTACCGTTGCTACTTCACGGGGCAACACCACCAACCTGTATCAGCGTTTGGCACAGTGCCACAGGGGCTACATGACGAGTGTACGGTCAACAAGTCAAAAAAAAAAATCGCGATTCCATATTTTCCCCAAATCGTTCAGCACTAGTGTTGATCCACAAATCATTATTTGGCCACTAGCCAAAATGTCTTTGCAAAGGGCAGGGCTCAGAGGAATATTGGCTTTCAGTCATTAACGATTTGTCCAATCATCACAAATCTTGGTACATGACTTAAAGCTGTGATTAGCTTCAGTTCTTCAAGAATTTTCTTACCAACCTATAGGGGGCGCCACAAATGCGTGTATGTCAATAACCACTGAACAGAATTTCACGAAGGTTGGTGTGCCTGCTCTGGGGGCAATGTTGATCAAAGTACGAGGCGCCATCTTGATTCTTGAAAGTGGGTGTGGCCTATAGCATATATGATCATAACTTCACATGCCTATGACTTATCATGACCACACTCACTAGTGAAATTTCACACCATCTTTTCAACATACACACCAGTCGCCGCTTGGGTCTATATTTATACTATATACTATTATTTGATACTTATATCGAGGGTGAAGGAAAAAGAAAACCACCACAATTGATACCATACTGGTTCATCCTGACAACACGAGGCTTAATCAGGAGCTGTCAGATTTTGATGTAGATATTGACGTCCATGTAAGAGTGCAAATATGTGCCTCAATCAGAGATTACGTTGATTGGAGACGCAATAGGAGCAATGAGTTCAAAAGCAGGTATCACAGCCTAGGGACTGAAACTACAACTATGTTCCTAGAGTTGGAAATTAGGATAAGTTCTTTATTTCTCAATAAGTTCCTTTTACACTTGTGTGAAATGTTATCACTTACCTCTACCTCCTTCCATGGATACTGTGGGTTCTGCTCCTCAAACATGGGGATGAACTCATCGTAGTGCACCTTCAAACAGGGGAGCAGAGATTCTCTGTTTTGATTTGTTGGTGGCGTTAAAGCAAACGATAATGTCAATAACCCTAACTCTTGTGTGTTTCCCTTTATTTGATAATTAGCAATTAATCGAAGTTAGTCACGGGTGAGGAAGAGGATTAAATGCAGCAAAGCTACCCAGCAATAATTGAATTGGGCATGTTGTGTGTTGAACTAGGACTAAAAATCTACAGTATAGGTGCCATTGAAGATGAGAATGTTTCTTGTAATTGCAGACTGCTTTAAAAAATGTGGTGGTAAGATAAGCTACATGGATAAACAGAAATAAAACATACCTGCTTAAGCTGTACATCCTCTGCATAGTTCATGACGGTGAAGTGCTTTTGGTAATCATCAAAATTGTTCAAGGAGAAAGGTCTAGAAAGAAGCAACAGATTTGGCGGTATACAAATAAAAACTGAATTGAAACCACAGACCGTAAATACGCCCCCCCCCCCCCCAAAAAAAAACTTAAAGTAAAGAACAGTTATTGTACACAATAGAATGCAAAATTTAAAATGTACATTAAGAACTATACCTGTTAGCAAAACGCAACCAGAAGACATTGTAGGCATAAAGACGCAGAGGCTGCACAGAGCGCAGCATCAGCATGTAGCGAATGTCGAACTTCACCATTCCCACCTCCTCCCTGTTGAACAGTACGGGGTTTTCAAGGTACTTACACACCACCTGGAAAACAAGGACAAACAGAAATACAGAGTTCACACATCATGATCCTAAATCTAAATGTTTGCATGAAAATATGCAGTGACAGTTGGTAGGAGCAGGTTTTAAAAAATAATATAATGTACGGTTGACCAATAAATAAAAGAAACGTTGAGGGATTCATCACTGTCCAGGGACAGACCATCAATTATCTATTTAACCAGTATCCTCTCATTGATATTGAGAACCACATACCCTGTTTGGGGACAAATGTTGGACTCTAATTATGGATCTAATTATGGATCCCGTCCCAGCAGCAAAGCTTTGGTTTATGGAGCTACAACAGTGACAGGAAACTGAGGTATTGAAAATAAAAGTTTTGGCACTGAAAAATGTTCAACTGAAAAATAAAACGCAAACATTAAAAAATTGTAATCTCACAATCGTACTATTTTATTTCATTTTGATATTTTTATGCATTGTGATGGGTTTTTGATTTCAATCTTTACATTTTTTTTTATGTCTGTTATGATTTTCCCCGCCTATCACTCGTTTTCAGTTTCAACTGACCCTGTTTTCACATGGCAGTAACATCTGACCTGAGTGATGCGATCACAAGTGGACAGCTCTCAGCACGTCGGTTCTCACCTTGCAACAGAATGTGTCTCCAAATGCGTCTTCAGTGACCACTTGTGATCTGATTTCCACTTACCCGCTCTGTATGTAAATCAACATTGACTTCATTTTCATTTGCAAAAGACCAAATGTGCTGGTTTTTTTTAAATTAAATAATATATTTAGTTTACTGTCATAGAGGAGTAAAGACACCAAAAAATATTCATTTAAGTAGTTGAAATCAGAGATTTTTGGCTTTTAACTACTTGAACCGATAATCAAAATAGTTGGCCATTGATTTAGTAGTCAATGGTCATCACCAGCTTTTTAGTTTTTGTACAGTTTGTGTGTTTTTGCTACATCCTGATTTAGTTGTTTGTTGTCGGAATTGTGTTTCCTTTAGGTGAACATGATTGTCATGAGCTTTCAGCCGAGCTCAGGGATTAAAGCAAAAAAAAAAAAAATCGGACAGAAATTTAGTTTCAGGCAAAGTCATTTTCCCCATCTACCTTTTAAGTGTGCCTTTGAGTAATCTAGAGTCTGGATTTACTTACGGTTTTCTACAGTAAATACATGTTCAGAGCTAAGTTATTCGTCAAGAGATTATTTCCTCTTTTTCAGCTGTCTCACAGACTCCTGCAGGTTAAACTGGACCAAACATACACAGTTAAGGCTGATAAACTGAAAGACTTTCTACAGACCAGGGGTGGCCAACCAGTCCAGCATAAGAAGCCAAAAAATATCCCCACACTTTGCAAAGAGCTGCATGTAACTTCCAATTAGTCTCTTTTTGTAGATTTCTTTGTAGGGTAAGTGTTTCCCATAGGACTTTGTGAGACGATGGTAGGTGGATGTCAGACACTATAGGGGGGTCCTGGGGCATGTTCCCCCGGTAGAAAATGTTGTACATTTCAATGACAGCAATTTAGGGGCTAGATCTGTAAGTACTTTATGCTCTTGTAAACAATTGTGTGCTGTAGTAAAGAATTTAGTCATAAACACATATGTTGTATGGATATGAATGAAGATCACCTGCAGAAAGTAAAAGTATCAATTTGTATAAAATTATGAGGAGATTCGCTCTCTCCAGAGTGGTGCTGAACTTTCAGGACAGTTTTTCTGTTCATTCAGTTTGACACTCCCCAATATTACTTTGACCTCAGAAGTATTTTAAAGGATGGGCAATTGTAGTTGACGGGTTTCCCTCATATCGACGGAGAACTTTAATTCCTGGCCGAGCTTCTCCCCATTACGCGAATATGCTGAATGGCTATAAGTCGCAATGTTTGGCATTCCTTTATATGATTTGTTTTGTGAGATGGGGAGCTTGGGTTTCTGTATGTGTGCTGGCACCTTTGGTGTACTTTCTCTCTGTCTGATGATGCAGTCAAGGTTGTTGCTGATGTGCGTGTCCAGTCCACGGGCCAAGTTCCAAGGCTTACAGATCCAGTTGTTATCCTCTCCGCTGAAACACACATCCAGACAACACACGTCTAACATCTATCTTGTCAAGTGCTGATAAGACCACCAACATGTTTTGGCTATCTCAAACAACTGGAGACCATCATGTTCAATTAATACTTAAACAAATCCAACCGTTCTTGTCTCAGTTGATAATGCTTGATGAACTTTGGCAGCTCTGTCTGGAGGTTGAATGTCTCTGGTAGCCAATCAGGTCCTGCGCCACCTTTCACTCTGCGGGCCACAGCAGCCAGGCAGTCCTTCACAGTAACCAGGCTCTCACAGGGAAATTGGTTGAGCATCACATTCGGTCGCTCCTCACTCAGTTTCCTGTCAGAGATAAGGTCCTTCAATTCAAATTCATTTTTATTTGTATAGATCCAAATCACAACACACACACACCTCAAGGCTCTTTACATAGTGAGGTTGAAACCTCACATTCTTACAGAGAAACACAACTGTTCCCACAATGAGCAGCTCTGAGACTGTGGAGAGAAAAAACTCCTTAACAGGAAGAAATCTCTTACAGAACCAGAACATCTGCTGTGATCTGTTGGTGAGAGGAGAGGTGGGCAGAAAGAGGGGGAGAGGAGAAAGAACAGTTGTATAGTAGTTGCTTTAATCTCTACTAGACTAATACTTATAATTTGAGAAATAATACTGAAATTTATAGATGAAATGATGTTATTAATAATCATAAAAATCGTTCTTAAATCCATTAAGTCCATTGGAAGTTTCAGAAAAAGTTTCAGATATGCTGGGAGGGCCGGGTTTTGGTAGCATCCCAACATTTCTACAGTTAGGCCAAGGGAAATTAGAGGCAAAAGCTAATCCATGAGGAGGTTGTGCAGAAGTGGAGGAAGTTCGCTTCAGCAGAATGGTGGGCATGGCCAAGCAGGGGGTCTGGACCAAGTGGGAGCACACTGCTGGCCGCAAAATCACCTGGACAGAACTTTGGAGAGCGGAGCCACACCGGTTCAAGTTCTTGGTCCAGTCGGTTTATGACATTCCCCAGAGTCCTTCCAATCTGCTCACCTGGGGCCTGGTGTACTCACCTGCTTGCCAACTCCAGAAGAGGACGTCGTTGGAGCACATTCTTAGCTGCTGTTCAAAGACCTTGGGAGAGGGGCAGTACCGTTGGCGCCACAACCAGGTTCTGCGGGCAGTTGCAGACACCATCTGCTCCGGCGTCAGCTCCAGCAAGCGAAACACCCTACAAAGTGCCCCATCTCTTTTGTTCGCGCCGGGCACCCTCAACCCTGGTCGAAGGCCCAAGGCGGGCTGCTCTCAACAGCAAGAGCTTGTCAGGTCCTGGTCGATCTAGGGGAGGCAGCTGAAGTTCCCGGACAACATCACAGCTACCAAACTCAGGCCAGATATGGTCTTGATGTCCGAGGCAACCAAGCAAGTGGTGTTGCTGGAGTTAACGTTCCCCTTGGAAGACAGGATGGAAGAGGCACAAGAGAGGAGGAGAGCCAAATATGCGTCTCTGGTAGCAGAATCCTGCCCGCTGTGAACCTGGCGAAGGGATCTGTGGACTGCAGAGACCAAGAGCCATCAAGAATATCTTAGAAGCCGCTGAAAAGGCTTTCCAATTGCTCTGGATTAAGAGGGATGACAAGTGACCTGGACAAAAGTCGGGGGCCTGATCCCCCCCGGCTGGGTTGCCCGGGAGAAGGTGTCTGATGATAAGACCCGAAACACCTGATGACCCTGGGTCCATCACTGACGATGTGTCGAGGTTGCACCGCAAGGTGTATCATGCAGCTGAGTGTATTACAAAAAGAAACATATGATAATCGGTATTTGCTCTTCTTTGTTAGTTGGCTAATAAACTCTTTGTTAACCTGTGTCAAAAAGAAGTTGAGATCTCGACCTTAAATATATTATCTACAAAAGGTACGGACAGATCACGGTTCGTGATCGAAGTAACACATAGAGAAATACAAGACACGAAGAGTCAATATAAATCATAAAAGTTGATTGAATTATATGAAATGCTATTAAAAGCAAGGCTGATTGTTGTTATGTTGATTATGAAATTAATGTAATAAAACTATATCAAGAAATGCTACATTATAACGAATAATCAAAGAATGTAAATGGAGCATTAAACTCTAGTATCCATTTGTCATGCAAAATGAGGAAGTCACGTAGATCACGTCGACTGAAAAATGAGGAAGTCACGTCACATTTCCATAAATGTAGCAAAAAACTCGTTACATCCAGGAAAGTTACATCCATCGGAAGTTGTCAGAGTTTTCTTAGTCTTTCCATGCTCACAGTATATAAGGCATAACAGGAAATAGATCGGGGTTAGTCTTCGGAGCTCTTCCTAGGATACGGACGGAGGATGTGAACTGCCAGTTACAATCTACTGAGAAAAGACTTTGAGAAATCTTTCACAGCTTTAAAGAAAAGGAATCGGGCGGCTAAGATGAATAACCACTTCACGATGCATCGCGATGCATAACAATGCGTTGCCCTCTCAATTTTCTATTTTACTGAACATGGCTACATTTTCATCAGTAAATACAAGCAGTCGCACTCTAAGCACTCCCTTTCTTCTATTATTTTATCCAAGAAAGGACACTTCTTGAATGTGGAAAAAAACCCACAACAACACAACAGGATTATTTACAACAGTAAATACTAAAATGGCATCAAACTGTTAGTTTATATAGTGCACTTATTCATAAAAGAAAATATTTAAATGTTAAAATAAATGTCTTATTATTAATGTGTAAGTATTAAATTAAATCATAAATCAAAATAAATAGAGGCTAAGCTTACCATCTACATTATTAGTGTGAAAATGGTCATCAAAACAAAACATAAATCCTTATGTTTTGGAAAGGTGCAATAAATTACAGTACTGCTGTAACCTCTATTCTACAAAACATCACAGGACAAGAGCACCTCCTATTATTCTTTTTCAAGTTTTCTATAGATACTGTGATGAAATTGTTGTTGACATAATCATGTAGTGAAAATGTGTGTGTGTGCATGTTGTGTGTGTGTGTTCATTTCTGACCTGTAGTCTTTGATGTGATCATAGCCCCAAATAATATCAGCCTCCTCCTCATCATCAGTCAGCTGGAACTGTGGGTGTGTCAGGTTGTTTCTCACTTGTGACATTTCAGAGTAAACTCTGGAAACAAAGCACAGAACAATGAAAATATGTGGAGATACTCTGCAACAGTAAGAAATCTACAAATAATAGTGAAGTGTTGAGAGAATTGGAGGTTCATGCAAATGATGAACGTTTTTATAAATCATAGCTGCGGTAGGAGTAATCCAACTAGCCCTAGATATGAAGTCTTCGGGACTGATTGAAAACAAAGCTTAAAAAGGCCAAAAACAAAAAGTTACTAAGGAGGAAATCTCCACAAAACCTAGGCCCTGACAGAGCTGTCAGGTATCAAAGATTACTTATTAACTTGTATTCATTTTTTATCTTTTTATTATTATCATTTTATATTTCATCATTATATTCACTATATAACCAGCTTCATCATGTATTCAATGCTTGAAAGACAGAAAGTACTAGACAGTATTAAAGGTTGAAGGTTTTAAATTGTAAAACAAAGTAATGTGTTGAGAGCCTGGCTCCTTGTGTGGTCCGAGCTGACCTCTGACCTACCACCCTCACCGTGACATTAAACTTCTACAAGGGGTAAATGTGTATTGCTCCACAGGAACATCCCTTCAAAGTGAGCTGTTAGGGTAAAGGTTCGGTTGCTCTAACTGTCGGACCTTCTCTCTGTGCGATAACGCTCAGAAACTTTCCATGCCTTTTAGTTGTTAGTTGTCACCACCAACGGGCCAAAGCTAGGCTAAGCGAGCTGGCTACATGCGAGAGGCCTCTTTACTGCAGTTCGGAGGCTGCGAGCTCGAGAGGTAACAGCAGTTACCGACGGAGGAGTCGAGCCTTCATTGCCTCTGTCAAAGCGCAAATTAGCGCGTTCACCTGGGTGTGACGTTCACATCCATGCCGACCGGAGTATTATCATGCCGATTATTACCCAGGTCTATTGCAGTCATTTGACCCCGGGGCTGAATGCCGATTGAACTTTTTCGCACTGAAGAAAACGCCGGGTGTTAGCGGGTTTAAACAGGTTTTTTTGGCCAGTGTGAAAGGGGCTTAAGAGTGAGAAACTGCAAGTAAACGACTTCTCAAAGGAAGTTCATGACATACACGAGGTGTGAAGCAGCATGATATATAAAATGACAAAAGGGGGAAACCGCAAGGTAACGGCGTCTCTTGCAGGGGGCTCATGACAGGATGCAGCTAGAAACTGCTATGACCCCATTGTTGCCGGGTGGATGTTCGTCTGTAAACCCGACCCGGCACTTTGTAACCAGTAGGGTTCTGTAAGCCCATGCTCTTGAATATGCATGAGGAGAAGGCCTTTAAAAACGGAGGAGAGGAAGAGGACGAGGCTTGCCCTTGTTTTTCCGACCTGGCGGTCTCGCCCGCGGGACTCCACGACATCTTTTTGAACCCTTTTTGAACATTCTTTCTCATTCTTTTTGATACATTATAACCCATCGTTTTTGTAAAACCTTAATAAAACCGGATTTGTATTTTGTGCAACTCCAACCAAACTCCAGTCTCGCTCCATCTCTAAGAAAGAGCCCTAGCCAGCCTTAAGGTAAGCCACCCAACCTCTCCCTTGGATAGGCCGACACATTTAGAATACGTCTATTTGTGTTTGCTGGTGACTGTTTGTTGATACAAGTGTTGCATTGTGTTTTGCTCCATGTGGTTTTTGCAAAAGTTTGAATGATGTGTTGAGCCGTTGTGTAGTGTTTGATTGTGTTAGATTCTGGGAAGCCAGGTTTGGTGACTTTTTTTGTGTGTTTAAGCTCATCAAACGGCCGTCTCTTGGTGAGGTGGGTGTACGCAAATAATAACTACAATAAAATAGCGCTATATTTACCATCCTGGTTGTGGTTGTACATTTCTGCTGCATTGAGAGGGGTATAGGTCGAAACATCTCTGAACCTCATTACAAATGCTTTTAATTGATACTGTGTTACTTACTGTCTAAACTGTCAGCATTAAGAATGTTTTTGTGTTTATTGTGTTGTAATGTAGTCAGATAGTTTGATCTTTGCCGTCCTCCTGCCCCTAACTGCACCGCACACCGTCATAGCTGCTGTGCAGTTATTATTTATGTTCTAACCTTTTCCTAGCACCCATTAACTTTGTATGGCTTTTTTCAGTTGGAATATTTTTCTGACAAGCATTTTGAATTGCTTCAGTCATTTCAAGCAAATGTAACTCTGTGATTAAATACCAGATTAAATCTTTTTTAATTGTTTTTGCTCTGTTCATTGGTTGTAAATATTGGAAATTACCAGTACATATCGAATAGAAGTTTACTTGTATGCATTTTGGGTTTCAGCTTATTAAAGTTCCCAAAAACCAAAAGAATCAAGAGAAATGTATTTTCAACTCAATGTTAGCTGCAGTATGTTACTATCACTACAGCATTTTTACAGATATATTCCATTTTGGATCAAGGTCATGGGCCACCTGATGGATATTACTATCCTTAAAGCTACTATTACAACAATTATTTAACAACCAATAGGTCTGAGCAGTGTAATCTCTCATCTGAAGTTCTCTTCGTCAAATAATGTTCAATATCAAGAGTTTTCCTCAGCTGTGGTTCACTTTGCTAGACATTGTCTCTGTGAGCTTCCCATTTTGTCAACACAGCAGTCACAATGTAACATCAGAAATTTAATAAGTGTACTTCTTTATCTTTTCTTTTTTTTTTTAAAGTGACTGTGCAGCTACTAGTTGAGAGGTGCGGAGGTGAGTCTTACTTCAGGATTTTATCCTTGGGCACAGTGTATGGTTGGATCTCCACTGGAAGCTGCTCCTTGTTCTCCCGTGTAATGATCTAGAGAAACGCAGACAGCGGGAAATCAGGTTAATTCAAAATAAATTTGTTTTGTTTTAAACAAAGAGCCAGGGCTGAGCAGAAAAAACCCACAGCTAGTGGACCGCAAAGAAATATTTGCTGATTTTTACAAAAAGTGTATTGGTTTAGAATCACTTACTGCCGTTTTAAGCAATGCATATCAATAATGAAGTATGTGAATATGACCAAGATGGGAGCATGCTTTATATAGTCAATGCTAAATCTCTATATAGGAAGATATGTATTAACTAGTGTCAATCGATTAAAAATCACAATTTGCTGTGATATAATAATTTTTGTTCTTCTTAAGACTGAAGTTTGTAATAATGCATATTTAAAATGTAAAATGATGGAATTAATGCAGATACCAACACAAAGGAAGTATTTAAATTCAAATACTATGCAAAAAAAAATGCATTTTCTTTTTTACTTTGAGCATAGATTCTCTCCTGTGATTTGAGGGTGGGGAACAACCTCTCACAAGGCTCGGTGGTTGCAGGGGTTGACAGCCCGACATGTGCTGTTTCTCTCTTCGACCAGCACTGCAGCGGACACCCCTCCATGTCCATTTTGGGCTCTGCTTTGTAACGGTCTATAATATAAATTCTTAATTTAGGAACTTTGCTCTATAGGTTTCTGCTGTGTCTGCAATTTCCTTTTGCTCATCAAACATGACCTTTGCTCTGCCAAACATGTTGTTCGACTAGTATGAACCGACGAACCCCATGAGGACACGCCAATCAAACAGTACGCCCCCACAGCCTCTGCAGGGAGAGGACAAGGTTTGCCTCTTAGCAAACAGTCGTACGGTGCCTACAAAAGAGGAGTATAAAAGACAAAGGAGTTCTCAGGCCCTGAAGCCATCCCTGGTACTCAGCTGAATAGTACTGCTTTGACTCCGTCGGCCTGTTTTTGCTGGCCTGACTAATTTTTTAAACTCAACTGATTCTGTAATAAACTACCTGAAACTCAGTCGAGTGTAATACTTTTATTTCTCACGACGGAAACAATACACTAATTTCCACTACACGGACCACACATTGTTCTATGGACTCTTCCTCTTCATCTGTATCCGTGTCAGAAGAACTCAGCAAGAAGACAGACATCCTCTTCTTTGGCGGCTGTTCCTCTGCTGTCTCTGCAGATGGTTGTTGTGCATCACCAGGTTGCGTACTGAAGCCCACACCTCACTCCTTTCAGCTTTGGGCAGACACTTCAGGTCCTTAAACCTGGGGTCAAGTGCAGTAGCCATCTTCAGCCATGTGAGGATGGTGCTGTCCCTCTGTTTAGCTTGGTCTGTGGTAAAGACTTTTTATAACTTGCTGTCCTCTTCATTCCTGAGAGTTTGATGGACTGTGCTCGAAGTCCCAGGCAATCTTGAATCCACTGTGGTGAAGGGAAACTGTGACTGTGGGCCGTGCAGGGCAGGTGTTCGGATGGAAGTAGTCTCGCGGCTGCGACCAACGTTACGAGCACTGTCAGTGCCGAGAGTGGTTAACTTTGCCTCGATTTGCCATTCTTTTGCGAATCTAAAGAAAATGATCAGCACATGCCTCAGCATGGTGTCGCTCTTCTGTTTTACTCAGTCAGATTCCATTCTTTATCAATGAAGTGCGCTCTGACGCCCAAGTACTTGTCATTGCTCACAGAAGTCCAAGGGTCCCCTGGAGAGCGACGCGCTCTCTCGCTGTCATACGTGTGTATTCTTGACATGAGGGTTCCTCTCGGGGGCAGATTATAAGAGGTGTCTCCCGATGCAATTTGAATGATTTCTCTCATTTAATCCAGTAAGCCAAAGCATTCGTTACCTTCTCACTTACACTTGTTGGCCCTGTAGTTTCGGTAGGATGTTTTGCCTTGAGGGTGATATTTCAAAGACAAATTAATTCTGTGGTAATAAAATTCGGCTTTGCAAACTGTGCAAATACATCTGTTCTCTCCAAAGATCCGTCGGGCTACTTTTTAAAGTATCCGTATCCATCTTTAGCCAGAATAGGTTAGGTCACTGAGGGACTTTTTATTGTTATTAAATGTATTACTGATCAATATTAAAGAGATAGTTCAGTGATTTCTAAGTGGGGTTGTATGAGTTACTTACACATACACATAGGTCAGCCACCACAGGAAGTAAACAAAACGCAGCTGTGTGTGTGAATGTGTGCAGTAAACTGCAGTGTTGTATGAATGTGTGTGAATGTGACTTGAGTGGTCAATAAGGCTAGAAAAGTGCTCACCTCATAGTACGAGTCTGGGGGTTCAGTGGTGGCACTGCTGACTCCTTGTAGATCAGTAGGTATCCATGGTAACAGGCGGCATTGCCTCAGCAGGGGGTTGATCTCTCCATATGTGTAATCACGGGTTACTTCATCTGTGGAGAAATAATCCTGATATGTAAAATGTTGTGGCACGAACACACACACACACACACAGACACACGCACACGCACACGCAGGGCATGTAGAGGGCATTTGATGGGCATGTAGAGGCCATGTGCAGGCCATGTGTTGGGCATGTGTTGGCCATGCGCAGGCCATGTGTTGGGCATGCACAGGCCATGTGTTGGGCATGCGCAGGCCATGTGTCGGGCATGTGCAGGCCATGTGCAGGTCATGTGCAGGCCATGTGTTGGGCATGCAGAGGGCATTTGTTGGGATGTACAGGGCATGTGCAGGGCATGTGCAGGGCATGTGCTGGGCATGTGCTGGGCATGTGCAGGGCACGTAGAGGGCATTTGTTGGGGATGTAGAGGGCATGTGTTGGGCAAGTAGAGGGCATGTGCAGGTCATGTAGAGGGCATGTGCAGGGCATGTAATATGCTGACAAATCACCAGCAGAATCAGCCAATGAGCACATGATAGAATTAGTAATGGCTCAAAATAGAATTAGCCAAGGAAAATCACTAGGAAGATGCAATAAACTTTGTAAATGGAAGCTCTTCTTTCGCGATATTACAAGCAGTGTTTTTATAATTTCTGACTCGAAGCAGTGAGAAGTAGAATGGAAAAATGTATTGTTCCTCTCACTGTACTCAGTACATTGTTGAACACTGAACAGCACTATTTTGAACAAACTAATATATACTAATAAATTACATGATGTTGAATGATGGGACTAACAAAAAGGCCGTCAGGAAAAAAAGTAACACAACTCAATATTGTTGAGGAATATTCGTCTATCCTACGCAGAGAAACTCTTAAGATGAGTCTTCTCAGGCACCAAGCAAGGTCATCTTACCTATGGCAAGCCAAAAAAATTATTGAGCAATTGATGTCTCACTCGAGGTGTCATAGTCGCGGGGAGATGAAGACATTACTCAAAGCTAAATACACCACAGAGACCGGAGATGGGCAGACTATCTTGGGACGCCAAACACTGTGAACCTGTTGATCTGTGTAGCGAACCGGAAGTCTCCTCAATATTTAGCTCTTATAATAAATACTTCTGCTTAAGACATCCAGCCACAGACAGACCAGCTGAACGTCAGGGGCACCGGTGCGACCAAGGAAATTTTTTGACACAGACATGCGTGTGTGTGCGCTTACCTCCTTCCTGCAGGTCGTGCAGAGGCCAGAGGACAGTGTAAGCCAGTTGGCCATGTATATAGAAGAAGGGAGCCATGCCAATGCTGGGCTGGTCAGAGTGCTGCACCTGGGAGCCAAACTCATCCATGATGTACCACACAGGAACCTTCTCCTCCGCCGACTGCACATGAACAAAGGAAGACAAGGGGATGAGTGACGACCATGTTCACACACTGCTGTGATCTATCCTTATGACATATTCATTCAGCATGAATGATATTCATGTTATCATGTTATTGTCCAAAGTTACTTACAACAACTGAACTCAAGCTTGATAGAAACAAGAGCTAGGTTGTACTTAATGGGAACATCAGAACAGAATTCGAGTTCTTAGGTATAATGGAACGACAACACCACGCCCGAGCTCAGAGTACGATGGAACGCAGTATCACTAGCTGACATGAAGATAGCGGGTGTAGTAAGCGTTTTCGTGGTAACAACAAGCTCCACCAATCAGAGACGTCAATGTTACACTTCAGAATTGTGGAGGGTGAAGTATTTCTTAATGACATCGCGAATAAACATGTTTTTCTAAAAACAAGGTTGATTTCATACGGACTTGTGGCTTCTACAGGTTGATATGCATCGTTTCACAACCTCGTAGCTTGACAGGTAAGTCGACCTTGGATAGTTACAACATTAAGGCTAATAATCAAAATTTTGATGGAGAATATGAATGGGATTTTCACTTACGGAACCTCAATGTTCCGCTGTATAGGGATATACAAAACCCAGCTAATCATCGGACTCACTCACTCGCAAATGTATAATGTAAACATGAATCCCACTGACCATGCTGAATGGAATAACTACAAGTTAAGGCCTAACTGACGTTTAAAAAGCCACTTTCACATTCATGAAATCTGTAAAACTTTTTCAGGCTTGTGAAACCCATTATATTTGTGACTGGGCCCCAGTTGTTCAGATGTTATCCCACTGGCATCTGGGACCACGATGATCGCACTCTGGAGCCCTGACAACATGCATCGCCTCAAGGCTCTTTACATAGTGTGGTAGAGACATCACAATATTACAGAGAAACACAACAGTTCCCACAATGAGCAGCTCTGAGACTGTGGAGAGAAAAAAACTTATTAAACAGGAAGAAATCTCTAACAGATCCAGAACATCTGCTGAGACCAGTTGGTGAGAAGGGAGAGGATATTTAATCTAGATATCTTTCTAAAAGACATATAAATTGAAAGGGGTGTTTGTGTTGTTTTGTGTTTCTTCAACTAAAGACACTTTTCTTCTACCTGTTGTTTACATACCTAGTAGCCTTCAGCCTGATTTGTACTTCCATTAAGAGCATTGGTAATCCAGATTTGGTGATCTTAAAAAGTTTGTATCTGGATCAGGTTGATTCAATCCAATGTCGCTTCGTAAAACCAAAACAAAAGTAATCTACGAGTACGTGATGACATACCCCCTGGGAGAGCTGATAAGTCTGGTTGTACTTCCACATGCACTCCATCACCAGCTCCACCGAGTCCGGGTCGGGGGCCTCACCATGGAAGTCCACTCCCATGAGGTCAGCCATCCTCGACAGCAGGCCTGGGATCTGCTCTAGCTGCTGACGGGCATGATCCAGGCGGTACGTCCAGGCATGATCCACCAAGAAAACACTGCAGAAAGATAACCGCTCATTTGTAAGTGCACTTTTGCTGAAATCAGTGTATCACTAACCCCACACTCATTTTCTAACATCACACTCACTGTAACTGCACATCTGCAATAACCATCATTACTGTCTTCCACATGTTTAACCTTGAAATAGTTTTCCACACCCCTTCCGTACAACAACGTTTTATTAAATGCAAGAACTCGTTTGAAAATAAGTTATTATCCTACCTGAGACCACATCACAGCACTAGTAGATGGAAATAGCTTTGCAAGTTTAGAATGTTAACTTTTTTGCAAGTTTAGGATGACCTCTCCGGGAACCATCTACTTACCGTGGTGGAGGGGTTTGTGTGTCCCTATGAACCTGAGGGCTGTGTGGTCTGGAGCCTAGTGCTCCTGGCAGGGTTTCCCATGGCAGAGAGGTCTCAGGCGAGGGGCCAGACTAAGTATGGTTCAACAAAAGACGCCATGGAAGATAGAGGAAGAGGGAAAGGGACCCAGGCCGGAGGAAGCCCGGAGCCCCCGTCTGGAGCTAGGCCCAGGCGGCGGGCTCGTCGGCGAGCGCCTAGTGGCCGGGTTTGCCACGGATCCCGGCCGGGCACAGCCCGAAGAAGCTACGTGGCACCTACCCCCTCTCTATCCTGTGGGCCCACCACTCGCAGGAAGAACCGCTGGGGTCGGGTGCACTGCCACACGGGTGGCAGTGGAGGTCGGAGACCTCGACGAACCAGACCTGGGCTGCAGAAGCTGGCTCTGGGGACGTGGAACGTCACATCTCTGTGGTGGAAGGAGCCGGAGCTTGTGCGGGAGGTGGAGCGCTACCAGATGGATCTGGTGGGGCTTACCTCTACGCACAGCCTCGGTTCTGGAACTGTACTCCTAGATAGGGGCTGGACTCTTTTCTTCTCTGGAGTTGCCCAGGGGGAGAGGCGACAGGCAGGTGTGGGGATACTCACAAACCCCCGGCTGAGCGCCGCTGTGTTTGAGTTAACCCCGGTGGACAAAAGGGTCGCCTCCCTACGCCTTCGGGTGGTGGGGGGGAAAACTCTGACTGTTGTTTGTGCATATGCAACAAACAGCAGTTCATTTGGCCAATAGTCGAACCTCAGATTGAAGAGGAACAATGTGGATTCCGTCCTGGACTTGGAACAACGGACCATCTCTTTACCCTTGCAAGGATCCTGGAGGGGGCCTGGGAGTATGCCCATCCAGTCTACATGCGTTTTGTGGATTTGGAGAAGGCGTATGACCGGGTCCCACGGTTGATACTGTGGGAGGTGCTGCAGGAGTATGGGGATGAGGGGGTCACTTCTTGGGGCCATCCAATCCCTGTATACTCAAAGCAAGAGCTGTCTGGGTTCTCGGCAGTAAGTTGGATTCGTTCCTGGTGGGGGTTGGTCTCCGCCAGGGTTGCGCTTTGTCACCAATCCTGTTTGTGATATTCATGGACAGGATATCGAGGCGTAGTCGTAGTGCAGAGGTGTCAAACTCTAGGCCCGTGGGCCATATCCAGCCTGCCACGTCATTTTATGTGGCATGCGAGAGCTTAAAAAGCATATGTTTGTCCTTTCTTGAAAAAGAAAAAAGTATGAGGAAGAGACCTACTGCGGCTGCATTGCATACACAAAAATCATATCTTGTGCAGAGATGTGCCTGTTTGATTCTGCTTTACAACAAAACCACCATGAAATAATCAGACTGACATAAAGCAAAACAATAGTTATATTTCTCTGATTCAATTATCTGTCCTCACTGATGCTGCTCCCTCTCTGCATTCACTCTAGTCACTCGACCACCTGGCTCTCTCTCTCTCCAGCGCGCAGGAGGGGAAAACTGAAAGTGAGTGTTCTACGCTGAACCAACTGGCCAATCAGAGCAGACTGGGCTTCATTGGGAGGGAGAGGCCTTAATGAGACAGGAGCTAAATCCAAGTGTTTTCGGACAGAGGCTGAAAGAGGAGCTGCAGGAAACTGATGTGTTTACCGAACATTAAAGCACGTTAATCTTTTCAAGTAATAACCCAAATTAAAACTATGACCCTGAATATGTGCATGATATGTCTCCTTTAAACGCCTCAATTGGCTCATTACGGTGTGGTCAGGGTGACTCTCCGTCACTGATATGAATGAAAAAATACGTGCCATGGTGCACGTTTTAGCTGGTGCTGGATTAGTTCAAAATCATTGCAATATTACCGCTTTATCCATTTAAGGGTTAGCTGGGTCAATCCCAGCTAACATTGGGCGAGAGCCGGGGTACACCCTGGACAGGTCGCCAGCCTATCGCAGGGCCACATACAGATACGGACAATCATTCACTCTCACATTCACACCTACGGTCAATTTAGAGTCTCCAATGAACCTGACCCCATTCATTGGAGTGTGGGAGGAAGCCGGAGAACCCGGAGAGAACCCACGCATACACGGGGAGAACATGCAAACTCCACACAGAAAGGCCCTGGTTGAACCGGGATTTGAACCCAGAACCTTCTTGCTGTGAGGCGAAGGTGCTAACCACTACACCACCGTGCAGCCCTATTATACAATATGCATGTTATAATTCTTTTACATTTCTTCTCTGGCGTATAAAGTAGCTCACAGCTGTGTTAAGGCTCATCCACCTGCCCTCAAAACACCAATTGTGCGCTTGACCACAGCACGAGTGCACATATGACGCTTATGATGCTCCTGTCTCGTCTGCATGTTGACGAGAGATGTCACGAGCAAATTTGAGAGAATTTTAGGTAAATTATATGAAAATTGTTTGCATGGTGAAAATAAAGAACTTGTCAAGCCAAAAACTCTGTGCACAACATGCATGCCAACTGCCAAAGATGTGCGCTCCCCACCTTGTATGACTGAGTTTTAGGGCCACATTGAGGAAAAAATTGAAGCGACACGAGAATAAAGTCGTGAGTAGCAGTCATCCTGCAAATTTTAGATACAAGTCAATTCACTGCAGCTTAGGTTTAGAAGACTGACTGACAGTATTATACGCTCCAAAAAAACCACACGCACGCATGTTGTGTGATCTTGGAAAAACAGTCAGGACTGAGGAGATTTGTGGGAAGGCCGGTGTTTGACACGGTGTAACAGGTGTGACCTGAAGAACACGGTGTGCCTGAACTTAGATATCACTTTAACTAGAAAACTGTGAAGGCTTGTCAAAAAAATTCCTCACACGATGAAGGATGTGAGCCTACGTGACTGGTCTGGACCATAAGTCTCTATGTTTCCTTTGAGAGAGCGGCGGTTGCTGCCAAGGCCGAGCAATCCTCCCCAGAATTCCTGGATCCCTCCCACAGTTTAGTCGCATGTTACCAAGGTGGAATCCTATCTTTGAAAAACATTTTTATAAAAAAAAATCTTGCTAATCCCTTCCATAACATTTTGAGTCATCAAAAAAGCCCCGATATTTAACCAAAGCTCAAACTCAGCAAATTAGTCCTATAAAATAACATAACATAATTATTTCTCTGAAAATTTGTATGATGAAAGTTTTAGTCGTTTCTTCTATTATTTCACAACTTGATGGTTCAAACACAGATTTTGCACACTTTATGATTATGCCTGTCTTTCCCCAATGCTGAACAGTCACTGTATGAGGTCCTTCTCTGGTCCTGTGGCGCCCTCACCTGGTCGGCGCCGAGGCCTGCAGCCCACTATCCCGGGTCACAAGCACTTTCCTGCGAATCGTCGCTGCAGAGTCGTTCTTCTTCTCCTCGACGTCGTCGTCTCCACGTCCCTCCTCTGTTTCCTCGTCGTCTTCTGGCTCAAAGTGCATGATTCCGAAAACGTCCCCCGCGTCGTAAATCTGTGACATATGAACACAGAGAGACACATCGCTTGTCAAATCCCCAGACTCCAGCGGAGAAGTGGTTAATTTAAGGTTCGCTCGCCTGTTATCCCGAGCACATGCCTCTAGTGAAGCTGGTTTGACACGTCTAACGCGAGGCTGAGTTCCACCCTTCAACTCGGCGAACACCTCAACCCCTCAAGCAGCAGCTATTTGACAACACGTCGACCTTCCTGGTCCTTCAGCCCTCGGTTCTCCCGCCTCCCCCACAATCTAATGTCATGTGAAGGGTCGAGATTTCATCGAACAACGAGCCGAGGCGCGCGTTATTTTGTGCCGGGTTAGCCAGAGGGACATGCAGGTTTAGTACCAGACGTCAGAGAGGTTATGGGTGTCTGTTACAGGGCTGCACACTTATATGAGACGTGTATGTTGGATGTCAGTCCGCCTGACACAAACCTCGCAGGCGATTTTGTGATGCAGACTCCTCCAATACGTGTGGGGGATCCCTGCGGCGCACAGGGCTCCGGTGTGCAGCGCCACGAAAGAGGCGAACTCCTCGTCTTCGTCTCCATCCATAACGATCCTCTCTGCTGACATGACTCACGTGGAGGAGCGCAGGGGGGAAAACCCGGAAGAAGGGCGGAGACTCCTGGGCCAGCACTGCATCATGGGAATAAAGGGCCCACGGATGTATAATGTGATCCGGATGCCGAACACAAAATGGCGGCCCGTTCAGTTTTCGCCCACGAAGATCCAGATCATAGATGTTCCTGTTGAATATTAGACATGTGGCGAACAGAACTGAGTGAAAACCTGGGGACAAAAGTAAAATGTGCATTTTAACTAAATATTGGTTTCTTATGAAAAAAAAACCAACCATTTATATTTATCACACATTAACTTCTGAAACAGTCTGACATCACTTCAGCTTCTATTCATATTAGTTTCATCAGCGTAAGCCAAAAGGCAAAAATATTCACTCAATACAAACTTGATATAATTCCTGTGTTTATTTACAATATATCATTAGACTCACTTTAAACCACAGCCTGGGTATGTTGAACTCTTTCATAGTACAGGCCCCAAGTCTAAACGCTCCATGTCTGGTGTTAGGCAACCAGGGCAACCAGATGAGAAGTAGGCTACTCAAATAGAGACTGATGAAGTACAACAAAGATGCTACAGCAACAGGGGGCCAGCACAAAAGGTCAAGGGGGGAGATATCTTCACCATCCTCACACACCGATATTGGGTACCAAGCCCCAAGGACAACCTTCACACAAGGGCAGCTGACCTGAGATTGAAGATCATAATGTTGTATACTAAGTATCGATGATGTGAAGATGTATTGAAGAGAAGTCCGCCGACACCGTCTTGATTGTATATAAAGGTTTATTACAAAAAGACCAGCATCGATTACAAGCACTGCAGAGCTTGGAGAGTGTCCGGCCAAAATGACAAAACCTTCCGACTCTTCTTGGGGGTTACATTTATAGGTCCGTTGTTTACTTGAGCAAGAACATCTGGTTCAAGTTATACTATGTAAGACAAGGAATTTAAAGGGGGCCACAAGGAAAGGTGAGGGGTCATCAGGAGGCCCCTAACTTGGCATTCCAAAGAAAGAGATATAAACACATATTCCCTTCTCATTCCGTATATGGACGAAAAGACACTACAATAACCAAGCTGGATACCTGGGACCTCTGTGGCAGATTACCAAGGCTAAGTGACAAAGAACCTTTTGAAAGTCTGCTAGAAGATATGAATGCAGCACTACATACTAGTAGTAACACCAGAGGAGCCAAGCACCAGCTACTGGTCAAGAAAGCAACACTCAAGACTGTGAGACCGGACAGACCAATCTGTGCACCACCTGGATTAACTACAAGAAAGTCTTCCACTTGATGCCACACACATGGATACTGGAATGCTTGGGAATATACAACATCAACAGAGAGCCTTCTTTAAGAGCTCAAAGGAACTGTGGGAAACGAGTCTGGAGGCCAACCCAAAGCCAACTGCACAGATCGAAATTCCTCGGGTCCTCCAGGTCATTACGATGTTAATGGGTTCTCTATTAAGTTCTAGAGGAAAACGAAACAAGTGACCAGAAATTGATGCGATGCAAAACCACAAAATCTAAATATGTTGATGTGTAAAAAAAAAAGAAGAAGGCTTGTCTTTGTGTAATTTACAACATGAACTTTTTTCCGGGCAGTAAACCTCGTTCCTGAGACACAACATGGCTGCATGCCAAACACTTAACCCACAGTGCTTGACTTTTTCTGGGCTTTTTCTGAGGTGAGTTTTTAAAAGATGGAAACCCCGTGGCTCACAAATATAAAATACAAAGTGTATGAAAGAGACAGAAAATGCGCAATAAATAGCAGCGCTGAATGAATGTGACTTGCTCTGTAAAGCGTTTTGATTGGTCGATAAGACATTCTCAGGTTCTGATTCAAATGCCAAGTATATCGGACATTTTTGATTCCAAAAAGTAAAATATATTCAGTGATTTGACACAATTTTATTCAAATAAATAGAAAAAACAGCAGTTTGACAATTGAGCAGTGAAGTTAAAAACAAAGCTTATTGCTAGCAAGCAAAAAATAACACATTCAGGACATACAGAACCAAATGACACAGTCAATAAAATAAGGTTGAATTCATTTAAACTCATCATAGTTAAAAATCCTCAAACATACATCAGCACGTATTCAACATGTAGCCTCTCACTTTGATACAGAGATGTAACCACCGACCTCACAGCTGAGGGAAGTGGAGGAAAAGTGATACCACTAATTTAAAATCACAACTGAATTAGTTTTCACTACAGTAGCCAGTCCTTTGCTGACACCTTAAACATGATCAGATGTGATTTAGCACTAGGATGTTCTTTATAGTTCTGTTTATGCAGCTCAGGTCACTTCAACACCTGTAGTTGAAAATATGACCTACTGTTGCCGTCAGGCTACATCCATACTAATACATGTTGATGCTGGCACGATCGTCATAATCATAACTGCCATCTCCAGTTTCCTATGCAGGACACAGAACATAACCAGCGTACGTGCTAACGGGCCATGCCATCTGTTTACGCAATGATAGAGAAAAGTACACAGGAACTCCAGACGAACTCATACTGTACCAGGTTCACCAGCTGCCTCTGCCTCAACACAATCTGATTGGCTTGTGTCAAGCTCTGCTCAACTTCCAACACATGCACCGCAAACGAAGCAACAGAACCACGATGCAGTTGGTCAATACGTGACGCCAACCCATTCAAAGTGAATGAGCAGCATTTCTGTTGAAGCCTCCAGCGCGTTTGAGCGTTTTCAACGCTTTGCATTTACAGCTGGTAGTTGAGTCGTGACTCATAAGAACTAATCAGGGGCTGAACGCACACGACTGTGTTATATTTTACAATGCAGGCCAAGAGTTTTCATACTAACATTGGGAGTGGCGTGGACAGCAGCTGTAAACTTAGCAATGATGTGAACTCAAAGTGTGGTTATACAGTATCCTTAGTTCATGCGTAAATGCACAAAACAGCAGGTTACAGAGCGTGACAACACCAGGATGCTGACGTCCCTGCCTAGTGAAGGCTCACATCTATCAAACTCCTGGTTTACTCAAATGTACTTAAACCACAACTTGTTAGTTGATTTGAACATGTAAAACTGGTCAAGTGTCAATATGAGTTCAGAGAGAAACCTGTGAACTACGGTGCTATGTGTGATCCATCACTTCCCTTTTCACTCCAGAAAAGTGAATCACTTTTGAAAGTTAGCTGCATATAAATAATGTTTGTAAGTACTTGAGATTACATTATCTTTACACACATCTTGTTACACGAGTGAGGTTGTATTCAAACCTCAACCAGAGCTCACAGAGACAGAGAGAGAAGAACAGCTCAGAGTTTGGCTTCCGCTTCACATCTTGATGAAACATTCTTTGGCGTTGCTCCACACTTGGATTCCCTGTGAGGAGAGAGAAGCCATGAAAACTCGTTGGTCAAGAACATGGCCTCTGAACTTGTCCTGTATGATGTGATGTGCTCTCTCGTACCTTTTTGCACATGCTGATTTGCATGACAGCGTAGTTGATGAGTGCTTCCCGCAGATCTTTGTCTTTCTGCTCCTCAAAGCGCTGCATGTCCACCCATGCCCTTTCAACATGCTCTCTGCAGTGGCACATGCGCGCACACACACACACACACACACACACACACACACACACAAACACAAATGCAAAGAGATTATGTTCTCGCTAAATCAGCACAGGACATGTAGCTGCCTTTACACCCTATATGCTGCTGCCACTCACTGGCACTCGACCGTCTTCTCCTTAACGGTGTCTTCACCCTCTGCGATCAGCTCCTCCAGCAGCTTCAGTCTGGCCTCCCTCTGCTCAGGCGCCTCTTGTCCAAACAGCTTGTTGGTCATTCCTTTAAAGGAAAACGTCCGGACTATCTGATGAGGAATATAGGTAGTGTGAGGGACATTATCATTTTTTATTATGAGTGCTGTCAGCTTTCACAAGAGCCATTAGGTTAGACGAATGTGAGCTGATATTCAGGAAAGTGCAAACATTTTCTTTGGCTGGGTCGAGATGTCCTCGCTGCCTGATTAGAATTGTGGTGTAACCATCACATTCGGGAAAAGGTTTTGCATTAGAGTTTTTACAGTTTTCCAAGAAAGTGGTCTGATTCTGCTGATTGTTTCTGTAACTTGGCCAGAAGTCAGTGACTGACACAGTAAGAGAGGTGAATTTCTGTCACTTGCACATCTACCTGTGTAACTGAATTCTCCATGATCACATCTAACTTCACCTGGGGGCTCAGAACCTTCAACAAGTTAGGTCAGTGGAGAGAGGTCTTTTCCCTCCCAGAAGACAGACACAAAACAATGCAATTCGGTTGAAGCTAAACTATATTTATATAGCGCTTTTCTAGTCTTGTTGACCAATCAAAGCACTTTTACATTACAAGTCACATCCACCCATTCACACACATTCATACAGCGCTGCTATTTACCACATTTTTCTGTCACATACAGTACACTGCCAGAAGAGCGTCAGATGCAATTTAAGTGTCCTTGTTAAGGTCTAATCTGATGGTTAAAGCTCATGGAAAAAAAGGAATTTAGTTTGTGTTCTACAATTGTTAGTAGTACATTTTAAAAGGCCTTTAATATAACTTGATTATTGATGGTCAGAGTTATTTGTTTCAGATTAGGGACGAGGGTCTTGAGGAGGAAGATTGAATTCAGACACGTGGATCAGAGCTCAGGGTTTATATATGACACCATGGATTTATATCAATTTAGATGAAATATGACGCAGTCGTGTGCATTCAGTTCCTGATTAGTTCTTACCAGTCACGACTCAACTACTAGCTGTAAATGCAAAGCCTGTCCACACTGATCATGTGACCATTTGCCTGTCCACCCTGATCATGTTACTGTAGCTATATGTGTGTGTTAATAGTCACACGATCAGGGTGGACAGGTTAATAGTCACACGATCAGGGTGGACAGGCAAATAGTCACATGATCAGTGTGGACAGGTTAACAGTCACACGATCAGTGTGAACAGGTGAACACGTTATATTAGTATATTATAATATAATAGTATACCCCTGTAGCTAACTCTTCACGTTGCTGCTTCTTGGAGATGAGGTCCTGCGAAGCCATCTCAAGCTCGAACTGGGTCAGCTCGTGTTTCCTGCACACTGCCCTGCCAAGGTAACAACACAATATCCTCATACACACCAGAACAAACAATAGATACGTGGCGCAGTTAGACACTTGTTAGGAGTTTGGTGGTTTAAGTTTTTTGGTCAAACACTTATTCACTAATAAAACCATCATGTCTTGGTCGAGGTGAGAGGCTCCTCCCCTGACAAAAGACAGATACATAACCATCGATCCAACAACACAGCTTTTGTCTCCTCAGAGACGAGGGAGACAAGCTGTTGTTTCACAGAGGTGTGTACTAGTAAAACGGGCAGCCGTGTTCTGTGCTACAGCGAGTCAGCAGGACAACACTAATGAGATGAAGCGAATTTATGATAATGACCTACGTTGACTGTCTGTCCACAGGACTTCTCAGCTACCGATCCCATTACCTTCACCACATTTTGACAAAACTGCAACAGTGAAATTTCAGTCCACCACTGAGATCCTCCAGACAAACTACTATCCACCAACAGCCCCTGACAGAAAAATCGTAAAAAATAAGGAAGGTAATGCGTAAACTAACCCTTACCTTAGAGCTTCAGCGTAGGACAGATATTCTTTTAGCTGGTCTGCATAATGTTCCTCTTCTTCTAAGATATCATCTATTGAGGCAGCATATCTGCAGGTGGGAGAGAAACGGCAGCTTATCTTTACAAACAACACTGCTGTCACAGAGGTAGATTCTCTTTATGGCGGCAGCTGCAAGGTTCAGTGGAATAAATGTAATTAATAATTATTAAATATACAACATGCACTTTGTTACAAAGAAATAAATGAACAGTATTTGATGGTAAATGGACTGTATTTATAAAGCATATTTCTAGTATTATAGACCAGACTTTATGGGACTTTATCTGTCACATTCACCCACAGAGCCATCAGAGGCAATTGAAGTGTCTTGCCCAAGCACACTTCAGCATGCGAACTGGGGGAAGTGGGGGTCGAACCACTGACCCTCTGGTTAGTGGACGACCGTCTCTATCTTCTGAACCACACAGCCCCCAACATCAAACAAATGACATCGCTGAGCGACTTGAGTCAGGTCTTGAGGGTTGATTACATACTGTGATTGGCCGGTGAGCCTGGTCCTGACACATGCATTTAGCCTGCTGTCATGTGCATCCTGAGTGACAAGCACAGAGGGGGATAAGATCTGACAGTCTACCGATGTGGTGGGATGTATCCATGTGTGTGAGAGAGAGACTGCCACAAATAAATCCTTGTATGGGAAACAATAAATTTAGACACAGAAGTAGTATTTGTTGATGAGCTGCATCAGGGGCATGACAAAAAAACAGACTTATAGACTCACGCATCCATATGATGACCAGCACTTTGCAGTCCATCTCCCATCTCTTTCTCTATGGCGCTCCACTCACTGCAGTGAACACACACACACACACACACACACACACACACACACACACAAATTAGCAAAGAATCTATCATATACACTGCGACTCACAAGAAAACTTGTTTTTCCATATCCCAAGCGAGGGTCTAACAACTGAGGGGTCTGGACATGCTGGACTACAAATAAAGATGGACGACATGAGAAATGATCTACCGTCCACTGGTGGCTGGCTGCAGTTCAGATCATAAAGCCCACCTCCTCCATGTCAGTGGTTGAGAAATGGACCTAGGTTGGGTATCGTGGGTTTTTTTTCAGACTGACCCACAGTTGGTCGAGCTCGTGTATTGACGGGCACTCGGCTCCACTTTGACTCCAAATGATGTCAAAAGTGCAAAATGGTGGCTCCCTTAACGACCATTCTAGATTCCTTTATGTACAAAAGAGAGGATGTGGAGACCCATTGTCCATCTTTATCTATAGTCAAATACTGTGTCCCAATTGAGGGGCTGCCTCCTTCGAAGGCTAATTTGAAGCGTGTCAGATTAGGAAAGCTCCTTCAAACGTGGCCGACAAATGCGTGGAATGAAGAATCCGACGAGTGGATCATTCCCAGTCCAGCCTATCCCACGATTCATTGTGCGCCAGTGAGGAACGTTCGAACCGTGGCAACTGCAACCTCCATTGCTTGGCAATAGTAGTAAGGGGCAGAACAAATAGGAAATCCGTCGTAGACCAGATTGGCGTCCGTCGGCCGCATAGACCACATCCTCCAAAAGACTAAATTGAGACCCAGCGCAAGTGCTGGATGTGCTACATTGATACAACTGACGTGACAAAGGGACAATGTAAATAGCAGTTCAGGTCAGGAGACGTTGTCTCATGCTTGTTGTCAAACCTGAAGACTCTTCCGTAGTTCCCATGGACCTTGAAAACACCATAGAGTCGATCAGCAACCCTCTAGGAAACAGGCAGAGACTGAGAGTGAGTGTTCAAATACAACATACAGTGATTCTCTACTTTATCTGCCTGTTCCACAAGTTGCCCACATCACCACTGAGCTCTGGAGCTACGTGTTATGCACTACTACACGTTACTACACGTTACTACACATTACTACACATCAGGAGAAAAAGGGGCAGATATTTTGAAGGTATAAAAAATGAGAAGGCCCAGGCAGCTCTGTATGGAAGTGTCATCTTCTCTCTTGTCTGAACTGAACCTTCCTCACTGAACTTAACCACCTCATTACACACCACTGACCTCATACTGTACTCATACTTTTTGTATTAAAAACTGTATTAGTGTATTTTGTTTTTATCATATATTTTAAGTATTTTAAAATGTTAACGACATTGTTTAACACTGAGTCTCGTTAATTCAAACTTTCAAGCACAAACATAACTTCCTCTGGGATTACATTGACTGTTCATCCACAAACTTAATAATAATTAGTTAAGCAATTAGTTCATCATATCAACTCAAAGTCAATTTTCGTGATTCCAACATATTTCTGCTGCCCCAAACTGGTTAAAATAAAATCGGTTATTGTTGGTTTCGAGATTTAAGGCATAAAGCAACTCATTTCAATATTTAAGCACAAAATAATTCAGCCTGTGTGTGTGTGTGTGTGTGTGTGTGTGGGTGTGAGAGGGAGAGAGAGACAGAGAGAGAGAGAGGCGGGTAGAGAGAGAGAGAGACAGGTAGAGAGAGAGAGGCAGGTAGAGAGAGAGATAGAGAGACAGGCAGGTTGAGAGAGGCAGGTAGAGAGAGAGATAGAGAGACAGGCAGGTTGAGAGAGGCAGGTAGAAAGAGAGACAGGTAGAGAGAGAGAGAGAGAGAGACAGGCAGGTAGAGAGAGGCAGGTAGAAAGAGAGACAGGTAGAGAGACAGGCAGGTTGAGAGAGGCAGGTAGAAAGAGAGACAGGTAGAGAGAGAGAGAGAGAGAGAGAGAGACAGGCAGGTAGAGAGAGGCAGGTAGAAAGAGAGACAGGTAGAGAGACAGGCAGTTAGAGAGAGAGAGAGAGGCAGGTAGAGAGAAATACAGGTAGAGAGAAAGACAGATACACAGAGACCGGTAGAGAGACAGGCAGTTAGAGAGAGAGAGAGAGGCAGGTAGAGAGAAATACAGGTAGAGAGAAAGACAGACACACAGAGACAGGTAGAGAGCCAGACTTACTGCTCTTGCCCGGAGCAGCTGAGATGTGTGAGACTGCAGCTCATCACTGTAGTGTTTCATGTCCATGAAGCGTCTGCGTCAGAGAAACACATCTGTCACTGTTGGCTGATGTTTCATTGATGGAATGAAATGATTGATTAATGAAATGGGGGAGGGGGGGGGGGGTTGGGTACAGAACGCTGGGGCCATTATCAAAGGAAACATATTATGCCTAGGTTATTATTTTATTTTGTGTATGTAAACATTCTGAAAGTTAAAAAACCCACAGTCTGTCATCAGGATATTGTGATTGACTTGTGTCACTGTTTGCTGATGGTTAAATGATGCAATGACCAATCAATCAACGGAGAAAATATGAGCAGATTCATTGATACTGGGTGTAAATGAGAACAAAATAATAATAATAATAATAATAATAATATATATAATAATTATGAGTTTGCTTTGCTTAAAGAGGCTAACAATGCCCCTCTACATACAGACCACAGTACAGTACATCTTATTATATCTCAGGAGACCACACAGCTCCAACTTTTGAATGAGCTTTTAATATGTGGTGAAGAATTATTTTGACATAAAGGGTTATGTACAGAGTCTCCCTTACTTATCTGTGTTCCTCACGCGGAAGGTGGCACTCAGAGCTCTCAGTCTGGACTCTGCCTGCAACAAGAGGGAGTAGTCAGAGGTCTGTGGATACTGAGGCTGCGTTTCATTAGTTGTTCAACATGCCCTCGCTCACTTGCCCTCAGCACTTCCCCTCGGGGCCGCCATCAAAAGTGTCGTTCCATTCGTCTGAAAAACTGAAGTGAACTTGGTGAGATGGCCCCTCGAAGGGCTGAGGGATTGAGTGAACAACGATGGTCACTTGAGAGGTGGATATCACCCACAATGCATTGCAGTTATGCATTTGGTGCAAGAGAACACATCCATGGGTAGGTGGCAGTAATGTACGTAAAACGCGATTGCTCACCACCAAAGAAGAATAGCAATAATAGTGATGATAATCATGATGCGCAAGTGAGCGAGGGAGAGAGAGATAGAGGCACGGGGCAGCAGTGAACTTTTCTCTACCACCCTGTAAATGATACAATCCGTGTCCAGAGCCAATTTTTTTTTTTTAAGGCAAATACTGTAAATACATCTCTCTCTCTGTGTGCGCGCGCGTGCAAGTGGGAGAGGGAGAGAAAGAGTGAGAGATGTATTTACAGTATTTGCCTGAGAGCGCCTGCTTTGTGTGTGGACTTCTGCAGTCTTGCTTGGTAGCTTGCTTGTGCTTAGTGAATTAATAATGAATAATATAAACGAACTTACTTCAGGCTAAAGGACATTATCTCAGTATAGTGGAGTGTGGTGCGCCTGTTGTTCCCGAGTAGTAATTTGTATTTGAATGTTACGTTTAACAAAAATATGCGAGCATATGCATTTCCATTCTATTCTAAGATGGTGCCATGGTGGTTTATTTGAACGTTTTCATGAATTGATTCAGTGTGTGTATATGTCATTGTGAAAGCCTGTAAGTGCGCCGCATGCTGCTGGTGCCATAATCTCACGTGAGTCTGATATTCGCAATTATAAAGCCCGATTCTGAAATTGGGTCGGTAAGGGACCAAACTGACAGGGCCAAATTTTGGTCCCAGTCCGCCCAGACGGTGGTGCCGACGTATTGCAATCATCCGTAGAAAAACGCCTTTCTCTCATATTTGTAAGAAGCAGTATAGGGCAACGTCTACAACTGGCGGTCAAGTGAACAAGGGCGGGTGCGTTTCATTTCAATCCCCCCGCCCACTTTCCCTCTGCTCTCCAAGTGGCCTCCGTATGACGTATGCTGTAACGTAATACCAAGGGCTGAGGGGAAGTGAAGGAGGGCATGTTGAACAACCAATGAAACGCAGCATGAGTCTTGTATGACGAGTTCAGGTGAGTTCATTACCTTCGCCTGGAAGCCCGTCTCATACACCACTTCTCTCCAGCCATGTTCCTGCCACACACATTTGTGAGAGAAATCAGTAAGTGACGAGCAGCTAATCTACACGCGACCAGGTGACCTGCTGCAACGTGTACCTCGGTGAGGAAGTGGTAAAGGATCTTGTCATTGGAGAGGACGGAATGAGAGGCCACACGGACCAGGAAGTTCTCCAGCCCGACCCTGCGGCGCTCCACAAAGTCTGGGTCCATATTGTCTGCTGACAGCTTGTGCCACACGAACTCTGCCTGCGTGCAAGAGAACAAGGCTTTCACACTTTCACCTGACTTTTTGTTAAATTCTGTTAACTCTGGAAGACATGACAATAAGCCACAACTTTAACTTAGCAGATTTGACCTACTCTGGCCAAACATATATTACCTAATGTTGTGTGTTGTGTGTTCTGTGTCGTGGAAATGTGTAGAATGGCCCAGTGAAACAAAGACCTGTCCTGACCTGCGACTCTTATTTCTGAGTTAGAATTACAACTGCTGTAATATCAGTCTGGTAGAGATTAAAGTGGCGGCTGTACAGCTGTTCTCTCTCTTCTCTCCTCTCCCCCTCTTTCTGCCCACCTCTCCTCTCTCCCCCATTTTTCTCCTTACCCCAACCAGTTGAGACTGATGGCCGCCCCAGTCCGGTTCTGCCAGAGATTTCTTCCTTTTAAAGAGGATTTTTTTCTCATCCACAGTCGCCAAGTGCTTGCTCATTGTGGGTTTTGTTGGGTTTTCCCTGTAATATTGTAATATTGACCTTACTACGTTAAGTGTCTTGAGACAATGTATGTTGTGATTTGGCGCTACACAAATAAAATTGAATTCAATTGAACAGAGCATGAGCTTTCAGTTGAAAGGACAGAGTCAGAGACAGAGGGGCTTCCAGCAATAAAGGGGGTGTGGTTAATTTTTGCAACAGGAAGTGCCCCTAATACCAGGACTATATACAAAGCTTCTCACTCACACCCTGGCAGCCCCCCCCCCCCCTTACTAACGTTCACATAAAAAATCCTCCCCCTCACCAATGAATCTCTCCATGCCCTTCCCCCCCAGTACCTACTGGACCTTCTCCATCCCAACACCCCATCCCGGAATGACAAGGGTCTGCTCTTCATCCCCCACACCAGACTGTGAACACCGCGCCCCCCCCCTTCTTGGGAACTCTATCCCCGAATCTAAACCGAATCCTCTCTGGACATCTTCAAAAAACTCCTAAAAACCCACCTGTTAGGCCAAGGCCTACAATCCCTCATGACTGTGTGTGTGTTTGTATGTGTGTAAATGTAAAGCGTCCTTGGGTCCCTTGTAGGCGCTGTATAGATAAAGTTTATTATTATTATTATAATTCTAAATGGAATGTTCGTACCAACAGTGAGTAAATGGAGGGTGGTTGAACGGAAAGGGAATGTGAACAGAGGAAGGATTGACAGATTTAAATTACATTCTGTGATACAATTAGTCTCTTTCCCCCAGAAAGAAAATAACCTTAATACAAATATCACACAATGGAGCTGCCAAGAAAAAATGAAATATACAACAAACTAATTTCCCATCAATCTTTTTTAGTCATGATGTTTGAATCACCACAATAACTGAATAAGTTGCCCTTTATTACCTTCTGTTCTCCCATCACAGTGTTACAGATTGTCATGTGGCTGCTGACTTTGCATTGCTCTGTGTACATTGACACAGATAGAAACTAGTGTGGTTATTCCACTTTGACTCAACAACTTTTAGGCGGCATATACAGTATATGCTGACTTTGGTACAGAAGGTCAGGGTTCGATTCCGTATCATTGGCTAAAATCCGGAGAGGGCCCTTAGGCAAGGCCCTTAATGCTGCCTGCCTACCTCTGATATGTGTCAAAAAATGGATGATTGTAAGTCGCTTTGGACAAAAGCATCAGTAAAATGTATGTAATGTAATATATCTGACATGTCTTGCATCAGTGGACAATGAACTCACCCTCTTCTCCGGCAGAGGGGCGACAACGACGTGTGGATAGGTGACTATGAGGTAGCTCCGCAGCAGCTCAAACTCACTGTACCTCCTCCACAGAGAATCGGGGGCTGAGTTGTGACCTTCAGACACTGCTTCCATCGACCTTTAGAGAGTGAGCCACACAACAATCTGGTCACAGAGGTGGAAGTGGGAGAGACTGTACATTAAGTTTATTCCATTCGGGTTTCACAGTGTAACATGGTCTGGAAATTCATGGTTTGTATCGTTATAGTGTCCAAATTGTATTTGGTCATTACTGAATTTTTTAATACACAATAATTATTATATTTTAAAGAGATTATATTTTAAGAAAAGCTCAGCTATGCTTTCACATATCCTCCTTAACTGACTGTTAGACTGGCAACTGACACACACACACACACACACACACACACACACACACACACACACACTATTAACTATTAAACTTCCACAATAACCAGTAGATTAATCTCCAAAATGAAAATTATCATTAGTTGCATTTGGATAAGAAACAGTAAAAGAAAAACTCCAACTCAACCAAATACATAGTCAAACCTTCATTCACATTAATTTATGAGTATTCATAATATATAACAGTATATACTGTAACAGTATAATATATATATATATATATATATTAGTATAAAAATATAAAAAGTATTTTGATTTCAACATTTCAAGAACATAATCATTTTTTTCAGTTACAGTGATAAAAAAAAAATTACTGAAGGAAAGGAGGTAAATACTCCCTCAACTTGTGAATATTGAAAACTATGGTGAAGCTGTGCTATTTTCTGAGATGTTATCATATGAGGAAACTGCATGATAAATATAGTTATAATGCACAGCCCTGTAGGTGAGCGGCACAGAGAGTTCATACATGAAACACTGCAGGTCTACTTCTCCCTCTGATGAATCCCACCTGTATTCTGGTCCCTGCTAAATATTTCTGGACTTATATTCATTAGTGGTTTCTATCTCGTTCAGTGTCTCTGAGTCCACATATCTGCGCAGGTTGTAGTAAATCACATTTACACACAACAATAACTAACACAACATGTACAGTACAGACAACGTTGATGAACATCGCCAGTGTAAATGGAGTTGATGAAATGAGCACAGTTACAGTGTTTGGTAGCGTTGTGGCTCTATGGTGTCTTCATGAGGGTAGTTTTATGAATGCCACAGAGCCAAAATCATGTTATCATGTGTGAATTCATGTCACACGGACAGAGAACTTCTGAGTGAACATTCTGGGTTTACTTCATATTCAATGTAAACATTGTCACACTAGATGTTGTACAACATCTGGGCTTTCGGAGATAAATTTCAGAACCAGGGCTGAGCTGGCTCTGGTGCACAAACAGAACCGACAACTAACGGACTGTGAGGAAATATTTGCTGATTTTTACAAAACGTGTATTGGATTAAAATCTCTTAATGGCCCTTTAAATTGAACCTGGTTGAGATTGATCCCTTTTTGCCTGCAGGTTTAATATAGTTCCACTAGAAATGTTTCCTGATGGTTAACCTGACTGTGCCACAGTCTCATTTGTCGAGCCACAGTCTCATGATGATCTGCAGGAGAATCTCCACTCTGATGTTTTAACATGGAGACCAGAAGAATCATCACACTGGTGAGGGTCAGTGGGTTGAGAAACTGTGAATCGGACTACAGCCTGCAAATATTACAATATTGTTTACAGGCCATATTGTGACAGAAGACAGAAGTGATCTGATGCAACACCAGTGAAAACACATGACATCACATGACATAACATCCTGTCAGAAGATGAAGAGGATGAAGATCAGGCTGTTCTCACCTTGTCTCAATCAGATACACGGTGAAGATCTCCTGCATGTTCACTGTGTTTCTGCCACTTCTCTTCTCAGCCTCAGCAACACAGATCTCCATCCTGCGCAGCAGAGAGCAGCCCTGCTCCACCCCCTGCAGTACAGACAAACAACAGACACATTTGGATCACTGCCCCACCACCTGCAGTACAGACCGACAACAGACACATCTGGATCACTGCTCCACCGCCTGCAGTGCAGACAGAAAAAAGACAAATCTGGATCCCTGCTCCACCTGCATTACAGACAGACAAGAAGCACATCTGGATCCCTGCTCCAGCACTTGAAGTACAGACAGACAACAGACACACATCTGGATCACTGCTCCACCACCTGCAGTACAGTGCAGACAGACAACATACACACATATGAAACACTGCTCCATACTCTGCAGTACAGACAAACAACAGACACATCTAGAACCCTGCTCCACCTGCAGTACAGACAGACAACAGACACAAATCTGGATCCCTGCTCCATCACCTGAACACATCAGTAACAGACACATCTGAATCACTGCTCCACCACCTGCAGTACAGAGAGACAACAGACACATCTGGATCACTGCTCCTTCACCTGCAGTACAGACAGACAACCGACAAACATCTGGATCACTGCTCCGCCACCTGAACACGTCAGTAACAGACACATCTGAATAAGTGCTCCACCACCCGAACACGTCAGTAACAGACACACGTCTGGTTCACCGCTCCACCACCTGAACATGTCAGTAACGGACACATCTGGATCATTGCTCCACCACTTGAACACATCAGTAACATACACAGACACATCTGGATCACTGCTCCACCACCTGAACACGTCAGTAACATACACACATCTGGATCACTGCTCCACCACCTGAACATTTCAGTAACAGACACACATCTGGATCATTGCTCCATTACCTTAAAATTTCAATAACAGACAAACATCTGGATCACTGCTCCACCACCTGAACACGTCAGTAATAGACGAACATCTGGATCACTGCCCCACCACCTGAACACGTCAGTAATAGAAACATCTGGATCCCTGCTCCACAGCCTGAACATGTCAGTACAGACACACATCTGGATCACTGCTCCACCACTTGAACACATCAGTAACAGACACATCTGGATCACTGCTCCACCACCTGAACACGTCAGTAACAGAAACACATCTGGATCATTGCTCCATTACCTGAACATTTCAGTAACAGACAAACATCTGGATCACTGCTCCACCACCTGAACACGTCAGTAATAGAAACATCTGGATCACTGCTCCACCACCTGAACATGTCAGTAACAGACACACTTCTGGATCACTGCTCCATTACCTGAACATGTCAGTAACAGACAAACACCTGGATCACTGCTCCACCACCTGAACACATCAGTAATAGAAACATGTGGAACACCACCTAAACACGTCAGTAGCAGCCAAACATCTGGATCACTGCTCCACCACCTGAACACGTCAGTAACAGAAACACATCTGGATCATTGCTCCATTACCTGAACATTTCAGTAACAGACAAACATCTGGATCACTGCTCCACCACCTGAACACGTCAGTAATAGAAACATCTGGATCACTGCTCCACCACCTGAACATGTCAATAACAGACACACTTCTGGATCACTGCTCCATTACCTGAACATGTCAGTAACAGACAAACACCTGGATCACTGCTCCACCACCTGAACACATCAGTAATAGAAACATGTGGAACACCACCTAAACACGTCAGTAGCAGCCAAACATCTGGATCACTGCTCCACCACCTGAACACGTCAGTAACAGCCAAACATCTGGATCACTAGTCCACCACCTGAACATGTCAGTAACAGACAAACACCTGGATCACTGCTCCACCACCTGAACACATCAGTAATAGAAACATGTGGAACACCACCTAAACACGTCAGTAGCAGCCAAACATCTGGATCACTGCTCCACCACCTGAACACGTCAGTAACAGCCAAACATCTGGATCACTAGTCCACCACCTGAACACGTCAGTAACAGACAAAAATCTGGATCCCTGCTCCACAACCTGCAGTACAGACAGGTAACAGACACACATCTGGATGACTGCTCCACCACTTGCAGTACAGACAGGCATGAGACACAAATCTGGATCACTGCTCCACCACCTGCAGTGCAGACAGACAACAGACAAACATCTGAATCACTGCTCCACCACCTGAACATGTCAGTAACAGACACAGACACATCTGGATCACTCCATCTTAAAACTGTTCTATGAAACATTACGACAACACCAGTAAACTGTGAATCATACAGAAGGTCAGTGCATTCTTAAAAAAAACAATGAAAGTATTTCCTGTGTGTCTCATGTTAATACAGGGTCTCTCGTGTAGAACAGTTAACATCAACACAGGGTGACTCGGCTGGTGGCTTACAGTCGTGAGCAAACGTTAAACACAATGTAACGTGGAGCAGATGAGAAGTGAAGATAACGTCCGACCTTGTGGCGTAAACTCCGACCTGCGACCAGCGGCTCCGAGTCCCCGTCGGTACCCAGCAGCTCGTCTCTCCCATCCTCCGCCATCTTCTCCAATGTTTGCGTTGGTCAGCCAGCGCGCATGCGCAAAGCATCACCTCACCAGCAGATGCTCCATATATCCAGTGGTGAGCCGTATCTAGATATTTGTTGTAATGGGGTTTGACGGCCCCCTAGTGGCAGCTTTTCACAAGACAGGTGATGTGATTAGTGCAAGACGCCGTGAAGACACAGGCTTCAGCCGCAGCGTTTACTCTTGGGTTTAGAGATAAAGTTTATTTGATGAATATGGTTCTTTGCCCGCTTGTTTTTGATTTAGTAAAGCCTCTCCACTGTGGGAGTTGTTTGTTTTGTGGTTTCGATTTCGTTTTACGCTAAAGAACAATTTATCAGTCTATGAAACAGTCACACACACACACAGACACACACACACACACACACACACACACCATTTACAAGTATAATTGTCCTTTTTTGCTCAATGGGTCGATGCGATCGTGATTATGTTATTTTGCTTTGATGCAAATATGCAGAATGTTTGAGATGAGCAGTAGTTATTGTAGCTGTCTACGTCTTATCTTGCTCTGAGTCTTTGCAAGTGTATTTCAATGGTATATCACAGCCTGAGAAAGACACTGACTGTATAACAACACGGAACAGCATCAACATCACTAACAGAATAAAACCCACAACTTCCTGCCACAGTCCTGAATGTTCCTGACTGAACCTTATGAGAGGATTCATTTTACAAGGTTACGTTTTTTTCTGGTCACTTTCTGATTGACTCATATTACATATTGATACACTCATGTTGCCTCATCCTTTCAGGCAGGAGAAGCTTCCTTGAATGATCCTCTCCAATTTTGGGTCCATTCATCCTTCCCTCAGTTCTGACGGCCCAGTTGCACTTGCCCTCAGTGAAAGTCGTGAGTAAAATGAACATTTTCCGACAGGTCCGGTTAAACTAGCCAACGATTTATTTGTCACTTTATTGGCGGTGGTGTAGTGTGATTGGTGTAATATTGGCAAAAATCCTTTGGCGCCAAACCAAGGGACTGGACTATTTGATTCTGAAATTAGATATTTACGTATGTACCTTCGAGCACAAGTACGTTTGTGCACAAATCAGAATACAGTAAAGTTAATTGACCAGAAATGAAACATGCTTAACTGGCTAAGAAGTGAATACATTTTAAAAAGCAGAATTTGACTCAGTCCCCTACAACAGTCCACTTCAACTGAATCAAGCCACATCAAATTGCTCATATATGTGCAATGTGTGTTTTGATTGACCAACCAACCATCTGAACAGACAAAAGAAAGAACAAACGGGTGAAAACACGACACTGGTCACATTTGTGGGAAAATTACTTTATTTAGAACAGTGAGTGATTGTCTATGTTTCCAAATGTGGTCAAGGGACCACCAGTGTCTGCCACAAGCAGCATCATGTCGGCTAAAAGCATCACACAAGTGTAAAAATGAACATGATCATAGGAACAAACGGGTGAAGAGAAACAACTCTCGAGTCAAGTCACTGCCTTGGTAAGATGAATGAATGCTGCTTTTAACTGTCGTTTAAAAAGTTGGTCGGGTGGTAGTTAGATTCAGGCCACACATTAGGAGTTCTGGACAGGGACACAGACTGAGTCAGTCAATAGGTAAACTGGAATTAAAGGATCAACCACAGACCTATGCCTGGGCCCCTCCTGGGCCTGGTTAACCCCCCTATGATCCTGAGTGACACTCATTAAAATATAATACACACTGTACTGCCTGGAGTGTCTGAGTCTATTTAACCAATGTGTGTTTCCACTCATCAGTCCACCAGCTCCGCAGTGGGAACTGTTAGACATCCTGAGTCGGTTCACTGCTTTTCAGGGATGGGAGATTCCTCCTGTGAGCTGACAAAGAAGCACACCTGCTGCGGAGCGAAGGGGGCGATGTGAGGATGGTGGTGGGTCGAGGAGGAGGTAGATTTGTCGATTTCCCAGAAGTTGCCGTGGAGGTCTAGTGAGGACAGAACCGGCAGCTTGTCTCTCTCGCACGCTGCAGGCAGAGGTGGCCGACTGGAGCATGTCCTCAGGCACGGCTCACTGTGAAGTCATTCACAGACAGTTTTAACTTTTTGTCTCACTCTTTTCCAACAATTGTACTATAATAAGTTCTAGCACACACCCGTTCAGACTGCCTCTCCTTCCATGTGTACAACAGCTGCACTCAGTTGAACACAAAATGAAGTATATGGACAATCACCACATGAAATTAGCTTTATTGTTTCTGGAAAATTTGAAAATCTTTCAAATCCAGTGCTGCCCAATTCCATTTTTAAAGGGGGATTCCACATTATCTGATAGGCACCGTTTGGATACCAAGGCCTTTACTGTCAATGTACCATTGTGAAGAGGCTTTCTCTCACCTGCTGAACTTACTTAATAATTGTAAGGATTTGGGAAAATGTTACTGGAAATCCTGTAATATCACAGGGCAATGATGTGAAAGTCCAGTAGCTACTAAGATTCCAAGGTGATTCTGATTTGGTAACCAGTCCTCTACTGCATTGCTGTGATTCCTCTGATCAGGGACATAAAGGTACAGTAGCATCAACGCAACCGTGTTTAACATTCCTATCTCACCTGATACATTCACAAAAGTTCATGCAGCTGCACAATAACACATTCTCAAGATGAGTCCAACACTTGTTTTCAATGTGCAGCTCTGTCACAGTATCCAGTTATTAGTCAGTTATTAATTTCAGGCTCCCGAACTTTAAACTGTTGTCAAACGTCTCTTTGTTCCCTCCACTCTAAGTGGTTCACCACAGAGTTTGTATAATATTTCTTGGAATGTTTTGGAAAAGTGTTTCATTTATACTTGTTTTGCATCATTCTCACAGCTGGTAGATGGAGTTGGTTTCACAAGGACACATATTTCCAAGAAGTTACAAGTCGGTCTTTTGTCCAATGCCTTTTGCCCCAGTTCCCAGACAAACAGTGGCCCTAGTTAACTATTCGTAATGTGCACTTATGTTTGTATGTTTTGAATATGTGATATATACTAAAGTAAAACTCATGATCTGTATAACCTTAAGTTCAATGTGTCATATGTGCTAAATACTTAAATTTATTGTCATCAGTTTGATGCAGGAACAGAAGACATCAGCTCACCAGCATGTCTCAGGAGAGAATATATATATATGTATATATATATATATATATATATATATATATATATATATATATATATAACAGCGCTGCTCAGAGAATCCGACTTGACTTTCACTGTATTTGTGAACTTGTAGAATACAATGTGAGAACTTTTAGAAAAAATTTGAACCTGTATGTGGAAATTTTCACTCACAGAAAATATTCACACCTGTGTTTTGAATTTGAAGTCACCAAAAAAAATATTCACAAACGTGTAGATTGATATTTACATGAATACAATGGCAGCTGCAAACTTGTAATCAAACATTTACTCATTAATTTGTTTTACAGCCACAGCTCACTCATAACAACCTCTCGAATCGGCCACTGCAACTACACAAGTGATGGATCTGCGCCATGACTTTTGCAACATTTCTTGATTTCTTGATCATTTTCTTGCAAAACTGATTTGCACTTGTAGCTGAGATGTGAGAGAGCAGAGCGGGGGAGAGGGGAGGCCGCGAAATCTGTCACTCATTCACAAACATATTACTGGCAATTTAATTTCCATGTTGCATATCATATCTACCCCGGCGAATATGGCTTTAAAGTAAGCACATATATAAATAACTTAAATTAGGAAAATTTTACTTTTTTTAAACTAAATGCAAACAAATCTGCATAGTTTATTCTGTAAAACAAGTTTTTATGGTAAATGTACAATATCTTAATAAATAAGCCCTTTTGATTCTTGTTGACCACTCAAAGTGCTTTAAAGGACAAGTCACATTCACTCATTCACACACACTCTGCTATTTACCCGCTTTCCGTGTCACATTCATACACTGTCGAAGAGCTGCCAGAGGGATTCTCTCAGGGTTAATTCAGGGTTAAGTGTCTTGCCCAAGGACACATCGGCATGCCGGGAAATGGGGTTCGAATCACCGACCTTCAGGTTAGTGGACAACCAACTCTACTTCCTGAGCCACAGCCGCCTACATTGGCAAATATCAACACTGATTCATATCAGACAATTTTTATAGGCCAACTGATAAATTGGTCGGGCTCTAGATTTAACCCAGTTAAAATAGTAAAATATAGGAAATCAATATGATTGTTGTAACACTGTTGATATTCTATATCACAAAGAGCATGTCTTTCCTCACAGGTACTGAATTCGTTTATAAACAGTATGTCAGCTGATGACCACTGCTCTGATGCTGTGTGGAAAATCATATATCACCTGATAGAGCGGGCTGGTTCTCCTTTCCGAGTCTGTCGGTACACATCAGCAGCCACGCCGAACAGCCAGCACACATCAGCTGGCACCTCTGGGATCCACTCCACAAACCTGCAGCAGGGCAGGAATCACATTATACACTCAAGCTACTTGTGTTACTCATGCATCAAGATGGAAATCAGTCGTTGATGAGAGCAACCCCTCACCTCTGTGCCACTGAGTAGGCTGACTGGACAGGAAGTGTGTATGGCATGAGCATGTATGAGGCCACTCTCACTGGCAGCATTTCAGACACCTTGGCATACAGACCAGGCTTCTGCTGGCAGGCCTCGCAGAACACTGACCGACAAAGACATGCGCACCAGGAAAGCAAACAGAATGTTGGTGCCATTATTTACAGCAATTTAAAGGGGCATGGTGCAATCTGTCACCTTCAGTCTCACATAAAGTTAGTATGAACAAGTCCAAACATTTCTTCATTATTAAAAGCCAGTTGAGAGTGAGATGAAATGGCACCTTTCTTGATGTGTGTAGGCAGAATGATCTGTTCATCCAGCCACCAGTGCTGTTTACGCAGGAGGCGCAGCCTGCGCAGCATCCACTCTCTGGTTGTTTCAGTGTGCTTACAGCAGCAGTTAGGGGTGCTGTCCTGCAGGGTGAGACCAGAGGTCGGACGCCCCGGCATCAGCAGGTCTGGCACCACAAAACATAATATCAGTGACACCGTTCAGAGATGATTATTTAAGAGTCACCATGGTAACACAGTACTCACTGTTCTCTTCAAGGAAGCGTAGAGCATCTTTATAACCACTCTGACACATCTCAGCCAACACCTGTGGAGGAAGACAGCAGATCTTATAACACAGGAAGACCAAACATCAGTCTTTAGTCTTTCAGATACTTAACTGACTTCATGTTATTGATCCAAAACATGAATTGTTTTTGTAACATTTATCAGTTGTATTTCTTTTCTTAAGGTATGGATTTTTTGTTTGTTTGTCATAGTGATGTGAAAGATTGAACTCATCCTGTAATGGCCAGTGAGGCAGTCATTATCTCCCATCTCTTTTATTCAGTTGTTCACTTTTTGTACAATTGTCTTTCATGCTAATTTATTTTTGCCCAGAGTTTTATGACGACCTTTATAACAAAACAAGGTTGACAGACAGGGCTGCCAAACTCCATCCCTGCTCACCTTTGAGTAGCACAACCTTTTTTTCAACAACTCAGTAAAAAGAAAATTAAATCTTAGAGAATTTCATTCAATTATCCAATTTTCTACTGTGGATTCTATAAATGGAGAATGATCGTGAATCAAAAAAGCAAACAAAAATAACTCCAGCCGCTGCTGCAAGTCAGGCTGCTACACCCCGTCCAGGTCAGCAGCCACCTCTGCGGGGCAGGAGCGTAATCCCATCATGTCTGCTTTGTCCAGCATCCAGTCACCCTGCACATTGCTAAACTGATCATTCGTTCCGCATTGGGGCAGCAACAACCGCATCGCCATAGCTCCCGGTTCAATGCTCAAGGCTATGGGCCGTACACATTAATACACATTGATATATGAACTGTATTGCTTTTGTATAAATGTCTAATTTCCATAATTAATTAAACAATTGAACATACAGTATATTTAAAGGAAAATGATATGGAAAACACAAACCAAGAAAACGCTCTCTCCCCACTGCTATTCTGAACAGGCCTGAACTCCCTCAGCCAGTTAATCACAAGTAGTGGATCAAGATGCTGGTGGAGCAGCCATCAGCCACCTCCTCTACATGGATGACATCAAGCTGTATGCCAGGGATGAGCGAGACCTCGGCTCACTGATCCACATCACCATGATCTACAGCAACAGCACTGGAATGTCATTCGGACTAGATAAGTGTGGTCGGATAGGTCAGCGAGGCAAGATGATACCAACTGAAGGGGTTGAACCTCCAGAAGGCAACATAACAGATGTTCAGGACAGCTACAAATAATTTGGCGTCCAGGAGGCAAAACCATGAAGAGGCAGCAAGGAAGTCAGCCACAGCCAAATACCTATGCAGAGTAAGGCCGGTCCTAAAATGTCAGCTGAATGGAAAGAAAAAGATCAGAGCCATCAACACATATGCCTGCATACATGAAAGATCCAGGAGTAAATCAGGGGGATGGCCCCAAGTAATGATCTGCTAAGTGAATACCTTAGACAGCAGAAGCCCAATAATGATGGGGAACCATCATGGAAGGACAAGCCCCTGCGCTGCTTCTACCACCGTCAGAAAGAAAAAAATCAATGATATCAAGAAATCATGCCAGTGGCTGGAAAAAGCTGGTCTGAAAAGACGGAAGAACATCATGGCAGCACAGCAACAGGCACTGAGCACAAGCTCAATAGAGGCTGGGGTCTGCCAGACAGAGCTGCAGGTGCAGGCTGTGCAAAGATGCGGCTGAAACCATCCAGCACACAACAGCAGGGTGTAAGATGAAAGAGGAGCTAGAAAAGTTGTGGATATTGAAGGCAACAGTGGTACCAGGGGTAATAGGAGCAATCTGGGCTGTAACCCCCAACCTGGGAGAGTGGCCCCAGCAGATTCCAGGAACAACATCCAAGATCTTTGTCCGCAGTCCTAGGAACAGCAAAGATACTGAGACATTCCACCCTAAAAAATGTGAAAACTTAAACCTTGCTTCACACTTTAGTTCACTGCTACATTCAAGAGACAAGTGACTAGTTTAAGGGTTAGGGTTAGGGCGACATTGGAGGGCACATCCAGTTGGGCTTTGGCCTTACAGCAAGTAAGCCAACTTGGCGTAGGGCCTCAACATAAGAGAGGAGGAAAATGGTGGTCGAGGAGGTGCGCCATCAGGAGGAGGCGGAAAGAAGCGCAAGGGCAGTCTCTCTTGCCACGCAGGGACAATGGATGGGGTGGGAAGGCCTGGAGAGGAGAATGCTCAGCTGGAGGGAGCTCTGGGAAATGGAGGCAAGCAAAATCAGCTTCATCATCAAAGCCACCTATGATGTGTTCCCATCTCCAAAAACCCTCCACCAGTGGTATGGCGAGGACCCAACCTGTGCCCTCTGCCCAACTCCAGCGACTCTCAAACACATCTTGACTGGTTGTAAGACCAGCCTCACGCAAGGCCGTTACACCTGGAGGCACAACCAGGTCCTCAAGAGTCTGGAGCAGCAGCTCTTGAGTGCAAGAGGAATACCACCAGCTTCTTGCCCCTGAGAGCAACCAATTCTGTCACAGCCCCAACCTTCATCTGAGAGGGACAGAAAAGCCCAACCATCCCCCTATCAAACCAGAAGCTGGACAGCTAGCCATGGCCCGGTACTGGAAGATGCTAGTCGATATTGACCAGCAACTAATCTTTCCACCTGAGATTGCAGCCACCACCCTTAGGCCAGACCTGGTACTCTGGTCCCCTTCACTGAAGTCTGTTTACATCACAGAGCTCACAGTCCCATGGGAGAATTCAACAGAAGAGGCCTATGAGAGCAAGAAACTGCGCTACACAGAACTGGCGGCAGACGCTCAACAACGAGGGTGGAAAGCGAGAGTCTATCCAGTTGAAGTGGGATGCAGAGGTTTTGTGGCTTCTTCCACCGTCAGGCTGCTGAAAGACCTTGGCATCCATGGACAGGCTCTGCGACAGACAATTAGATCAGTCTCTGAAGCGGCCGAAAGAAGCAGCCAGTGGATATGGATCAGGCGGAAGGACCCTTGCCGGGCTCAAAGAGCATCAACATGACCCGCTTACTAATCCCCCCACCCCATACCCCACTTGAGAACCCAGGTCACAAGAGGAGAGGACGCCCCCTGCCTTGCATAGTCCCGTGGGCTGCGCCATTTAAACAACCAGGCAATTCTCATGATTGGGCATGGGACACAAGCTCAGGTTTGATCACCCTGTAGCTGGCCACTTTTGATGAGGGTGTCTAGTGTTGAAAGGCCGAAACACCCCCTGATTCAAAAGTACACTACTGATGATGTGTCCCGAAATTGACATCTTTCCCACGTCTGAGATACAGCTATCATGCTACTCTCAACATTAAGGCAAACCTCATGTGCATACCATCCATTGGCACAATGGACAGTTTACATCACGTCCCGTGTTTCATAAATCTTTCCAAGATAGATATATGCCTGACGCATCGGTCCGTACGATTGCAGCTGTGATGTCAACGCAGCGCCAGACTCGTTTATACTCGTGCGTCAGGCGCACTTGACATGGTGCAGTCTTCTCCTGAACAAATGTGTCACTGCTGACAAAACACCATCTACACTGCTGGAATTGCCACAAGAAGAAGAAGGAGGCGTCACACACCATGGCAATGAAGACAGAGCTACTTTCCAGCTAGTTGGGATTTTTATATTTGGAAGACATGGTTTTAAACTTGCTTTCAGGAAAGCAAAGTGAAAGAAGAATGTGGTCTGTTTGTCCTCTGAACAACGACGACAGAAGTCAGGGGCGATTTCAGTGTCCTTGTGAAACCCTCCCCTCATTCTACCTGAACAACGATAGCTCTAGCTTTCTAATTATCATATTAAAAGAAAAACAAGGCTCTCTCCTGAGCACTGATTGCTGAACATTATCACCTGTCCCTGGACAATGCAACAGAAATCCCCTAGAACATTCCAGAGCATTCAGAACCTGGTACCACCCAGAACAGGTGACATTAGCAGTCAATAACTATTCAATAGCATGATTAGGCTAAAACATTTAGTCCATAGACATATATGTATATATACCATATAAAGCCATGAACAGAATTTCTGATGAAGCTGATGAAATTGCAACTGTGGGCCTTATCTCCTGCTTCACTTTGAAACATCACTTATGGTGTTAAAGAAGAGATCTCAACCGGGCCATGAATTATTCTCTGTTTTCACAATCTGTGAATCTCTGCCTCATTGAAGGATCATATGTGTCTGAACAGGCGGACAAAAAATGAGAAGTGCATGTCCTCGCGAAAATGGCACCAATGCGCTCCCGACAACAAGGGAAGTGACACCAATTTGACGTCAACGCTGCCGTGCGGACCGATGCGCCAAGCATAAATCCAGTTTCAGGCTCCCAGGCTTCTGGTAGAGGACGCAAGCTTGAAGGAGGGAACACAAGAGTGCCCACATGGGGTATATTTTATTATTTTTTAAATATATGCTGCATTCATATTTTCTAGCAGGCTTTCAGAAGATACTATATATACAGTATAGGCGGACGCGCCACCAAGGGAGCTAAAACTCATCTGCTAGCAAGGCTCTTAACGTGTCCGTGAGTGAAGTTTACACTGCACTGCAAGCACTCGACTGGCTGACCACCGTTACATGTGCTCAACAAAACGAAACATACAAGAATTAAATCTCCCGTCCAGATATTCGTGCTTAGTGACATTTTGAAAAGCCGTGCATTAATCAAGGCTAATGGAACCAGGATCGTTAGGTAAATTAAGCGCAATGTCTCAGTGGGAGGTCCGTTTCTGATTTTATCATTCTATCGCACTATAGACTGTTCACGTTACAGCGCTTTACTTAGTTTTGGTGAAGTACCATTGATCACTTTGACGGGGGAATACATTTTTATCCCCCCGGGAGATGAAAATAATTCAGCAGAGGTAGGGTTTGAAATCACATGCATCCCCCCCGGCAAATCGCACCCTGTATATATATATATATATATATATATATATATATATATATATATATATATATATATACACAAACAATTCTCAGGACTATTTCCTGTCACTGTCAATATGGCAGGGCCTTATCAGTATGGTATGTTTGTTATGTTGCATAAGAGCAACTTCTTAGTAACAGAGCTCTGACATTAGCAGATCTGCTCACAGTAAATCCAGTTGCCACAATGGTCACACCACAACAGTCAAAATACTTATTGGATTTTCAAATTCTGTGTTACTAAGCTGATCAGTATGGCATCTGCCAAGTCCCTGGTTCAGGGGTCTTCGTGGGAGATCATTCGAAGGAATGTTTTTTAAAAAAAACAAATGCTCCCTTCAAAGAAATCTGTGTCCTCAGTTACATAATCGTATGCTGGCGTGCACGCTCACACACACACACACACACACACACACACACACACACACACACACACACACACACACACACACACACACACACACACACACACACACACACACACACACACACACACACACACACACACACACACACACACACACACACACACACACACACACACACACACACACACACACACACACAGCTCTGACCCATTCAGGTCAAAGGTCAGGTCGCCACACAATCATCACAGTGAAAGAAGATAACGGGAGCAAACATAAAGAAGGATGAAAACAGATGAAGTGGAGGCAGTGGGTTCTTCTAGACTCTACTTCCTGTCAGTAATGGGTGAATGGAGTGGAGCAAGGTCAAGAAAAAAGAAGTGAAAATAAAAACAGTTACGCCACATCTACCAGCCACTGAGAATGTGCCTTATAATTCTGGAGAATGTTACATTAACACCTGTTAATGGATGAATGTAAACGTCCTCTGAAACAGTATTTAATGATGCACAATAAACACCTACTGTGATTTAGATTAATCTGCTGTTCATATTCTTAATGAATACATTTACCGTTTACTGTCCAAAATGACCAACATTTGTGAGAAATATCTTAATTTTTTCAGAAGCAATGGTGACTTCTTCAACTGTAATTTTGTCCTACCAACGCTCCAACTCAAAGATATATATATATAATATAGATATATATATATAAGTTTACTGCACCATCAAACAGAAAAACAGGGAATGCAGATAAAACCTCTGTCCATCAACTAATCAGCTATCAGCTCGACTGTACTACAAATGTTATCAATACGATAAGAATCCACTTTCAGGTGTGAAATATAAAACTTTAACTGTTCGTCCTGATGATGCAAATGATGATAATTTTCATTACCAAAATTCATAAATGTATCTCCTGATTAGTTTTTTGTAAGTCAATAACTTGTCAAAAGCAGTGAGAAAAAATGTCCAATATAAAATCTTTCAAGGTCTTGTTTTGCCCCAAAGCTTGAAGCTTTTTGAATTACAATCAGTTTGATTTCCAAAAGGGAGAATGTGTTATTTCTTCTTTTTAAACTTACAAAGCATAAAAAAATTAACAGTTTAAACAATTTAATATCATCTGGCTTGTTAGAGGCTAAAGCTAGTCACTAACTCCCCTGATTTAAGTGTGGTGTTATGCAGTTATTGAAATACTGAAATGTAAATTTGGTTCGTTTAGATTTGAATGAACTTGAAGTGTGCCGCCATTACATCAGTGTAATTAATCACAATGTGTATTTCCTTGTCACATACAGTTCTACAGTAACACTGTACTACACCTCCCATGTCATGTACAACAGCAGAGTGTTGTTCTGATGCCTGCACCTACCTTGGGTTCAGGCGGGAAAAGTGCTCTGCTGAGACGATACATGTTGCCCAGGTTCATCTGGATGCTGGTGTTGGTGAAGCGCAGCTCGTGGAAGCTTGTGGAGCTGTCGCGAGGACAGATGTCGCTCTCACCAGAAAATGGAGAGATGGTGATGGTGTTTTTCAGTTCCGACTGTGGCAGGTTGTCGCTGATTCCACCGTCCACGTAACGCTGTAGACACAGGTAAAGATACAGGTGTCAGTGAACACACACTGTTATTCAATGCTGCAACCCGAAAATGGATCCAGGCTCGACACAAAGCCACATTTGGTCACATTTTGAACCATTGACTCTTTGTCCTGCAGCTGTTTGGACCCACCTTTTTTCACTTTCTTTAATATTGTGAGAATTATTATTATTATTATATGTATTTTCACCAATTTCTCATGGAATAATGCATTAATATTGATCAAATCAATCAGGCAAATGGGTTAAATCAAATTTTGAGTAATGGGACACAAAAATTTGCTTTGTGTTTGGTTTGAACACGCCATTAGGCTAGAAGAAATTGCAGCACAGAAATGCCAAAGCTATACCTGAGGTAGTTTAGAGCAGGGAAACATTTATATGACAACCAGAGAGATTTCATGTATGTTGCAGTCCTTTTCAGGTGTATCCAGCTGCAGCTTGAAGCTAAAATCCAAATATGTTTAATGGTATGGGAAGATTTGGACTGCTGCAAATGATAATGTCCGTAGTTTGTAGGGTCTGCACTGCCATGGTTGGTGAAACTGGTCAACTTTGGTCAAAATACCAGAAAAGTTGAGATGATTTGAATTGTTTGAATTTGCATTAATGCTGCGATTGACTTATAACATCCTGGAAGAACTGCCAAGAAAAAATAAAATTCTTCTGAGAAACTTTCAAGAACCCATTCAATGTTTGCATTGATGCTCATGTACTCTACTGGCTCACCACCAATGTGACTGTGTCCAGAGGCACAAATCCTGGTTAACTGACACCATCACTTTGTTGATCTCTCATAACAACTCCCTTCACCGACTCTGACAGACAATCACTCCTTATTACTCAGTCTGCGAAAATATCTCTGGAAGACAAACATTAACAGGCTGACATGTCTGAGTTAGAGCTGTAGTCAGTACTAAGAAACAAAACTGTACAAAGATGACCCAGTTAAACAGCTGACATACTGTTATATTTCCTTTTGACATCATTTAACAAACTACATTGCATACACAACACACATACACATACGGAACAAGATTTACCAGCCAGCTAGGTAAATCTTGTTGCACCACGTACTCTTGCTGTTCTCCCATATTTCACAGAGCCAGGTCCATCTCCATATTAATGGCATCTTCACCTTAGTGACGCCACGATACATAATCCTCACCATTAATTTCAGTGCCACTTTCACATTTGTGTCTTTTTCCGTTCATCATCTCAACAATACCGACATTTTTTTCTCTCTGGTTGGATTCTATGTTGGGAGAGATACACTTTTACACACCACGAGGCAGCAGAATATGTAACAGAAGCTATCAGAGACTCAGACAAACACCCTTAAAGCTGACTGACCCTGAAAGACTCACTACATATACTTTAAAACACCCACTAGCCGAGTCACATAACAACGCTACATAGGCCTGTGAACCACAAAGCAAAAATCTGTCAAAATATAATATATGTTAAAATCAATTAACACAATTTTCTCTTCCTGAAATTGAAGGACTTTGTTTTAAACTGGAAAAGCTTCCTATATTAGAGTCATTACGGTATCTGCTCTGTCCAGAGCTCAGGATAGTTCCTGTTCATTCGGTTAAGGTGCTCCACAAAAATAATACAAGTGTTATGATGGAAGGATAACTCTGATTGATGTAAATCAATCATAGCGAAAGAGAACGCAGGAGTGCCATTCTATAGTTCTATTTACTTTTATAATATTTCATGTAACCCGGTTGATTATCTATATCTGCCTTGATTTTGATGCACTTGACCTTTGTATTTGCTAATGACTAAATAAGTGGACGTGGATCCAAACAGACTGATGACTGGTAGTTGTGACAGTGTGAGACCAGGGAGCACAGGACAGCAGATGGGTCAGAGTAGATCCTGTCAAAAGTCCAACAGCAGCTGATAAGTTCAGTCGAAGGCGACAGTGATATCAGGAACTTAGACTTGCAACAACGAAAAAATGATTACCACAGTTCTTTTTCTTGACATGCAAGTGACTCATCATGATTAACTGTGGTGCAGAACAGAATGATCTCATGGCAGTCACGGACCTTGGCCCCTTTTTTCTATGTTGCATTCACTGCAGATTTTAGATTTTCTAGAATACAGTCACATAACAGAGACGTTTTTCACCACAGCTTCATCCAAAGGCAAAGTGATGTTTCATACAGAATTTGCACATTAAGACTCAAGAAGATTTGTTGATAGATGAGGCCTGTTGCTACATATTCTGTAAATTTCTCTCTAGGCCAATTAAAACTTTCCGGTCAAACTGGTACCTCCTTCTAACAAATGTGTTTATATCACATGCAATGAAACATATATTTTGACCATTTTGGGTGTTCAATTATCAGCAGACACCCACCACTCCTCTGAAGGACGGAGGAATCAGTCCACAGTAGATGGGGATGAAACAGCTACAGATCAGTGCCTGTGGACAGAGAGCAACGTTAAACAAGAACACGTTTCTTTCCTACGTCTTGCATTGCTGTAACAGAGGCCCTGAAGGCGTCTCTGGGTTGGTAAGATAACCGTGTCGTCGCCTGCCAGCACCTGAATGAGTTCCTCCTTGGAGCTAAACTCTGATATCAGCACGTTTTCCCCGTCAGAAACTCTGGTCAGCGAGACACACAGTCGCCCCGAGGCACGGACATGTGCATCAGAGGGCAGGTCACGATCCAGGCCTGACTTTATCACCTTGACGAGGTTGAAGGTGGGGTGAAGGGGACCCAGGTTCCTCTTCCTGGCCTCCTTCGCCACCTCGATCACATCTTCACAGCATTTAGCTTGTTAATCAAAAGAAGAAGAAGACGTTGTTAATGTGAAGGAGTTGCTTCATATAGTTTCCCTGCAAGCATTCAAATGCAAACAAAAACACACAACATGCTTCAACTGGATTAATATTCTAAATTTTATACTGAAGCTACCAGTCAGTGACCCCAGAGACCTGGGCCAGACCTTTTCCAAATCCTGAGCCAAAGCAGCAGCATCACATTTTGTGGTGTTCTCTGCCATTATGACTGAGTATGAGTATTGATGGGGAAAGTAGAAGAGCAAGTTCTCTTCTAATCCAGTGGTTCCATGTCTATGTTTAAGATTTTAACACATTGAGAAATCATCACTAAAAGCGATAATAAGCCAACAGAAAATACGCTGTCTCTGTCAGATTTAACTGTGCAGTAGTTTGAATCCTTATGTTAGGATTTGTTATCTTCCAAATCTGATAGTTTTTTTTAACAGTTAAACAACTTAAGGAGGAACTGACAGCCTGGAGCAGGAAGTCAGTTTGATGCAGGTGTATATGTGTCACAGTGGGTTGGTACACCGGTGTACTGTTATCTCTTCTGTTCCCCCCCCGCCCCGCTTTCTGCCATACATCTTACATTTAGATTCATCAATTTATATTAGGGGTCAACCGATCATGGGCCTGGCCGATTATCGGAGCCGATATTCACCATTTTTATGATTATCGGTATGGGACATTTTTAAAGCCGATTTGCTGATAAGATAATTTCATTTTAAAATGTGCTACTCACGACTCTCTGGACTTTAGCAATGTCCCGTCCATGTCTGTTTGTTCAATTTCATAATAATGCTTCTGACAGCTCCCTGCACTTTCTGTGTTAAAGGGGCAGTAAGCGATTCTAAAGCTAAACACTTTTTGTAAAACTCAGCGAATTTTTCCTCACGGTCCGTTAGCTGTCGGTTCTGTGTGTGCACCGACAGAATAATCCGGCCTTTTGGTTCAACCCTGGCTCTGAAAATCGAGAACAAATAAATGGTGCGGACTGCACCACACAACACCGTCAATGCCTTAAGAGACATGCTAGCGGGGTGGTGCTGCAACTCCGTGGTTAGTGCGTTGGACTCCCATACCAGGGGTCAAAGGGTTCGCATCCCGGCCAGAGCAGTAAGTTCACAACAACATCATCAACTAGAGAAAAAAAAATCATACTGGCCCTTTAAGGTCATGTCGAAAGGTGTTGGGAATTAAACATGTGCTTTAAGGCATTTCAACAAAGTTTTGTGTTAAGAGTTTTTTGCTCTTCAAAATGTTGACACTTTTTTACTGCAAACACATATCCGTTTCAAATATCGCTTATATCGCTCTTAAATCGGTGTCGTTATGGAAAAAAGCCATATCGGTGGACCTTGAGTCGCAGACATGACGCCGAGGAAGATTCCCTTTGCTCTGGATCGCAGTTTGACTGACATACTTTCACTTACTTGTGATGCTACTTGTGTCACTGACACAACAACAACAACAACAACAACAACAACACCACCACCACCACCACCACGGGACTTCCCTGGTCGTAAAGCTCCAGGCTAGCGGTGTGTCTTACTTATAGACGCCTGGCTCGCGAGCACCGAGGCGGTCAGGGCACCGGCAGAGGCCCCGTACAGCTTGGTCGCCCCTTCGACGAGGTAGGCCGCTTTCTCCAGCAGGCAGCTGGCAACTCCGATGTGGTAAATCCCCAGGAAGCCGCAGCCCGCGAAAGACAGGTTCCAGCCGCCGTTTAGGTCGAACATGGCGGGACATGCCCCGCCGGCGGAGCCCGGAGAGCCGAACGATTGGCCGAGTGCGCCGCAGGCAGAGAGTCTCAGCTCCGGCCGCCGCTCTGCCACGGGGAACCGGCCTGTCGGCGCTTATAGCGGAGGGGGCGGGGCCAACCGCTGCTGCTGCGTTCAGGGCAAATCGTAACTATTTGCAACCAGCGATGCCAGTTTAGCAGCCTCGCTGCTAGATTTAGCAACTTCTCGACTGCCGTGGCAACTTTCAAAGGCAACAAATTCGGCCACTTTTACAATTTTTTTTTTAGAACTAGGACTCTAAATAGCACACTTGTGGTCTTTCGATGACGCAATCATTTTTTCTGTGTTTCTTGCGCCAGGGTTTTAAGGTGATTTGATGCTGCTGCTGCTTCACATATCAATAGCCTAAATAAAGGGTCATTTATTAAATAATAAAATAAAATACACATTATGCATATTTGTATTGCCTAATATCAGACTAATCATTCAGTGTATATCTGAAGGACAGATATACACATGATATAAGTCACACAAATACTATAGATGATTGACAGAATGTTGAACTTACTCGTTACAATGCACTGTTGGACCTATTGTAGTGGTATTATAGAAACAATCATATGATTGTAGGTCATTGTGGATTATGTATAATAGCCACATTATGGTTATTGAGTATGTTTATATGGTGAGTATAACATCATATCATATGATTATTATAGGATTATTATGGCAGCCTCATGTGGTGATGGCGTTACTGGAGCATGTAGGTCTGTGAGATGTGGTGGGAAGCATCCTCGTCCCGGTTAAAGTGGTCCTGATGCTGCGCCTCGTGTGCGCGCATGACATCATTTATCTCTCGTGTGATTGGCTGTAGGTCAGTTCGTCCGCCTGCCGTGCGGCATCCACCGCGAACTCTCTCGCCCCGCAGAGAGCAGCAGCATCCTCACCCTGCGACTCACTGGATACAACTGGTCGCCGACGTGTGCGCGCTGTCTTCTGCTTCCACCGGCAGCTCGTTTTTCGACGATGGCCGAGAGCGAGGCGGACACGCCGAGCACGCCGATTGAGTTTGAGAGCAGATACTTCGAGTTCGATGGAGTGCGGCTGCCCCCCTTCTGCAGGGGGAAGATGGAGGAGATCGCCAATTTCTCCCTCAGAAGCAGCGACATATGGATTGTCACCTACCCGAAGTCAGGTAAACACGCCCGGTGTCTCCCTCCGCCCGGTGCTCGCGGGGTCTTCACTACTGGTTCTTGCTCTGTGCTGCAGCGGAGCTGCGCCTTCTCCCCGTGGCCATCGAAGTTTCACATTATACATTAGACACAGAGCGACAACTGCACAGCAATCCACTGTGCATAACCGTCATCGTGTGAGGAGCAAACCATCGCATGTTTCATATTTAATTGCGCTGTGATGGTGACAGTCATTTCATACATCTCTTTAGGCCTGTGAGGCGTTTGTGCAGCATAACTATTTTTCATAGGCCTCCTGTCAGGCATGAAGCATGGCTACCACGGTCCCCTGTCACATTAACATGCTCTCGGACCGAGTCAGTCGTTATTGAATGGCGGTAGGGCTCGTTTCCACTGTCCGTCGTTACCATCACCACCACAGTGATGATGTTTACATCCAGCCGGCGGTGTCGGCGCAGCGCTGCAGCCGCCCGCTGTGCACTGGGCGGGGCCCGTCACGTGACGGCTGAGGCCCAGCTGGAGCCCAGTGCGCACCGCAGGGATGGAAGTCGTTCTCAACAGCACCACGTGTCTACCGACAACCACCGTCTGTAAGGTTGTGGTGGCACAAACAAATACACAGGCTGACGAAATATTTGATTCCCAACAAAAAATCCTGACAGGGTTGATGTTTTTACCCTTTTTCCTTTCACCTGCAGCTCGGGAAAACAATAGACTGTGACAAGACTGTGTGAGGATAAATTGAAATGAAAACCAAACTCCTTATCTTTAATTAGAAAAATGACATGTCCCATGATTGTGAATAAACAATTCAGACTTCTCTCCTCTCTGCTCTGGCAGCAGAACCAGTCCGACATTCACTCAATAATAAACTTAATTACTGTGCTTATTTGCAGTATATGCTAACCAGCTGCTATCAACCTTCCTTTTCATGTAATATTAGAAATGTTAGTCATGGTTCTGACAGTGTTGCTTATAATGAATGGCTCCTCCTCTCCCGCACGAACACACTCAGAGTTTTAACTGAGACAGTTAATAACCAACTTCGTAGTGCAGTTTATGAGAACTTTAAATGTCAGGTTGAGTGAAGACAGAAAACACATGCTGGGCATGTTGAGCTCCTGCTTATCACAGGCCCCTGCATGTCATACATGATCACATCTGATCCAAACCACAGCCGAGCTGATCCACACTCAACAGTTTCAAACACAACAGCCTTCATGACAGGTTTCGAGTTCAGTGGATCTGTGTTAATAGTATCAGTGTTAATAAAGTGCCTGTATTTACCAACATCATGATCTGTTTCAATATTAGTCACACCCAATCACACATTTTACTTAACAAATGTTGTTTTCTCAGGCTCCAACTCAGTGACGTCTGTAAAGGTCACCAGGGCTAAAAATACTGAGCACATCAGTCTTGGCACTGGCACCAAGAACACTTCCTTTCATAAGTTTGTCAGAGCAGGATCTGTGAAGTGCCCTCGCAAACACGGAACACTGGATCAGAAGTTGACTACCTCTGTTTCTCTGTCATTAATATAATCAGGTGAAAACTTGGTAAATCCTCCGATCCTCATGTTTGACCTTTTAAAGGACCTTTGTGGATGGAGACACACTCTGCAGGTCGCTCTTCTAAAGACAGAGATTGTCTGCGGCGAGTGCGTATGCTTGTGGGTGTGAACGTGGTAGGAGAGGCTCATCGCCGGCACCGGGTTGAGCAGGCACGGCTGTGCATGATCACCATCTCCTCTGGCTCTTCAGGCTGACGTCGCCAGATTATCGAACAAGTCATACCGGTAGTAGATTTACAGCCACTAAGTGCTTTTTGACTCAATGATGTATTGTGAAGATTTTCGTTAACGCCTTTTTTTCCTGTCTGCAGAATCTGGATCACGGCACGATAATTCCCGTGCCTCCATTTTTTGCCTAACCGCCGCACCAGCGATAACCTGCCTGCTCATTCATTCATTCAGTCGTTGATTCATTCAAAAAATAAATCTGCATCTGCTCTACTCGGTCCAAAACAGAACTGAGACCTAAAAAAACTGAGCTTTGTAATAAAATCTGCCAGTTATAGATAGATACTTCAGTCTGAAACCCCTTGGATTTTTAGATCTGCCCCATTGTCACTGTCACCTGCACTGGACTGACCACACTGGATGTTCTCAGTTTTCAGGTGCTAGACTGAATTACAGTGGGCGTCCAAATACATATGCATACAATTAGTCCATCTTCGTATAAAGAGAAAAACCTCAAGAGTTGATGGGTTTATAGCTGGTGCCAGACACATTTTTTGGCTTTTGTTTCAGTTTGTAAGCCATAGCTGCTTACAGTATAATTGAACCTTTTCATTTTAAACGGAATAAATGAAATCGAACCACCGACCCTCTGATTAACGGACAACTCACACTACTTCCTGAGATACAGTACAGTCACGTACATGAATGCACATAGAGCAATAGAATGGTGCTCATCATAACTGGTACTAATGTGAAATAAAAGTTTTCTTTGAGAACGTTACATAATCACAGCCAGAGTGAAGCCACATGATTTACTCCTCTAGACTACAGAACACTGGCGAGCTCTGAGGTTGATAGGATGAGGCTGAATGGATCTGACTCTGATGAAACTCTGACATGTAATCTTTGTAATAATTGTGTTTTTTCAAATTTTCAGAACAGAACAATAAGCCTCACAGTGTTATGTAGAAAAGTGATCACAACAATTATTATAGCTATAAAAGTCAGTCAGACTATCACCCCAAACAATCAATTGTGTTTTGGTTGAGAGCGTCGTCCACTAACCAAAAGGTTGATGGTTTGACCCCGAGCTCCTCCAGTCCGCCTAGTGAAATGTCCTCGGGCAAGACACTGAAGCCCCAGCGGCCCCTGACAGCTGTGCAAGTGTATGAATGTGTATGAATAAGTAAATGTGTCTTGGGATGGTTGATAAGATATGAAGGCAGTCCAGTCACCATGTAATCCTTCTGTCTGGGTAATGAAGCAGAGCCCTCCAGCCCTCAGTCTGCTTGCCTAAGTACGTAGGAAGCCAGATTGGACTGTTTCACTTGAGAATGAGTCACGGGGAGAACCACAGAGAACACTGGCATTGTATAACAGTATGATGATGATGATGATGATGATGATGATGATGATAATGATAATGATGTTGGTCCCTGTCTCTATTGGACATCGACACTCTCTCAGGATTTACTCAGACAGAAGCTGTGAAAGGATTTGCTTTGATATATTATTGATATTTATGTGATTTACTTGATGAGTTAGTTGTGGTAAATATTGCAGATGTAGGAAACAGATGATGCAGTCACCAGACAAAATATACAGGTACTTATTGTTCTGCCCTTTAGCAAGACCATACACCACACCTGAACTGATGAGGGCTCCAGTGGAATATAAGGCCAATGGTTTGGCGGTTCCACTGTATGTAGTCTGATAAATATCCTCTGGTGATGTCACTTGAGTCAGTCCCAATAGGGTTGAGAGGGACTGTTGACTGTTTCACATTATAGGATCATTTGATCCATTTTTAATACACACACACCCACACCCACACACACACACACACACACACACACACACACATATATATATATATATATATATATATATAATATTTATTAGAGATGTTTAATCATAGACTATGGTTTATGCCCAGGATTCTTTTCTTCACAATTTTTTAAAACCTCTAGTAGTAGAGAGTGAGCGCTGATCTTTGGGTTTTAGAAACATAACAGTCCTTCATACAGTAAATGTTTCATTATCATTTTAAATACACTGTGAATGGGGTTAGTGTCCTGTACTACTAGACTTTACATTCTGTACATTTTTAACCTACAGTGGTGTGAAAAAGTGTTTGCCCCCTTCCTGATTTCTTATTTTTATGCATGTTTGTCACACCTAAATGTTTCAGATCATCAAACAAATTTAAATATAGGACAAAAATAACACAGGTAAACACAAAATGCAGTTTTTAAATGAAGGTTTTTATTTAAAAAAAAAAACCCCAACCCAAACCTACATGGCCCTGTGTGAAAAAGTGATTGCCCCCTAAACCTAATAACTGGTTGGGCCACCCTTAGCAGCAACAACTGCAATCAAGCGTTTGCAATAACTTGCAATGAGTCTTTTACAGCGCTGTGGAGGAATTTTGGCCCACTCATCTTTGCAGAATTGTTGTAATTCAGCCACATTGGAGGGTTCCCGAGCATGAACCGCCTTTTCAAGGTCATGCCACAGCATCTCAATAGGATTCAGGTCAGGACTTTGACTAGGCCACTCCAAAGTCTTCATTTTGTTTTTCTTCAGCCACTCAGAGGTGGACTTGCTGGTGTGTTTTGGATCATTGTCCTGCTGCAGAACCCAAGTTCATGTCAGCTTGAGGTCACGAACCGATGGCCGGACATTCTCCTTCAGGATTTTTTGGTAGACAGCAGAATTCATGGCTCCATTTATCACAGCAAGTCTTCCAGGTCATGACGCAGCAAAACAGCCCCAGACCATCACACTACCACCACCATATTTTACTGTTGGTATGATGTTCTTTTTCTGAAATGCGGTGTTACTTTTACGCCAGATGTAATGCGACACACACCTTCCGAAAAGTTCAACTTTTGTCTCGTCAGTCCACAGAGTATTTTCCCAAAAGTCTTGGGGATCATCAAGATGTTTTCTGGCAAAAATGAGACGAGCCTTAGTGTTCTTTTTGCTCAGCAGTGGTTTTCATCTTGGAACTCTGCCATGCAGGCCATTTTTGCCCAGTCACACTGAACACTGACCTTAACTGAGGCAAGTTCTTTGGATGTTGTTGTGGGGTCTTTTGTGACCTCTTAGATGAGTCGTAATTTGGTCACTCGTGGGAAGGTTCACCACCTTGTTGTGGATAATGGCTCTCACTGTGGTTCGCTGTGGTCCCAAAGCTTGAATGGTAAATGGACTGTATTTATATAGCGCTTTTCTAGTCATATAGACCACTCAAAGCGCTTTACAGGAAAGTCACATTCACACACATTCATACCACGCATTTTTCTGTCACATTCATACTCATTCATTCACTGTCGGAAGAGCCGTCAGAGGCAAGTTAGGGTTAAGTGTCTTGCCCAAGGACACAACGGCATGTGTACTGGCGAGAGTTGGGATCGAACCGCCAACCTTCGGGTTGGTGGACAAATGGCTCTACGTCCTGAGCCACAGCCGCCCCTTTAGAAATGGCTTTATAACCTTTTCAAGACTGGGTGTGGCTAGAGAAATTGAACTCAGGTGTGATAAACCACAGTTAAGTTATGTTTTAACAGGGGGGGCAAACACTTTTTCACACAGAGCCATGTAGGTTTGGATTTTTTTTCCCTTTAATAATAAAAACCTTCATTTAAAAACTGCATTATGTGTTTACCTGTGTTATCTTTGTCTTATATTTAAATTAGTGTGATGATCTGAAACATTTAGGTGTGACAAACATGCAAAAAAATAAGAAATCAGGAAGGGGGCAAACACTTTTTCCACACCACTGTATTTCACTCCCAAAGAAGCACTTACAGTATGTGCTTTGACCCTGTGCAACGGCTTCTAAAGCAAAATGACTGCTGTAATATCCAGGAGGGTTTTGCTGATCACACTCTTTCAGCTAACATCAGTCAACATCTCAACAGTCAGTTTGAATTGATTTTAATGAAGTTCCGCCCCTGTGTACACAGAAACTCTCTCTCTTTGTTCCCTCTGCTCTCTCCTTGTAGGCACCAGTCTGCTTCAGGAGGTCGTGTATTTAGTGAGCCAGGGTGCCGACCCAGATGAAATCGGTCTCATGAACATTGATGAGCAGCTGCCCGTCTTAGAGTACCCCCAACCCGGCCTGGATATCATACAGGTACAGTACTGTAATTGTGGGTCAAAAGAAGGCTTTTGGTGTGTGGATTCCTTCAGTCAACAGGGACCGGCATCCTCTCATGTGTCACATATAAACAAGGTGTTGCTTTGTCATAATGAGAAGGTCTCAGCAACAGGTACAGTAAACTCAAAATGTCGCGGAGAGCAAAAAACGCCTCCTTGAGTCCTGGCATGACTGGAGTTTACCGGTCTTACACGTTTTTATTCAGCTGCTCAATATTGAGGACATTTCTTGATGGATACACACATCACAGGTGCATAGAAACTGCCATTAACAGTATCCGGTCCCAGTCTGGGCCACATGTTGTTATCGGTCTGTAAACTATAATCCCGAGACATCCTCAACTCTGTCCTAGATTCTAGCCAAGATGTGCCTCAGCTTCTTAACTTGTAAGATAACAAAAAGTCAAACTATTGGCTGCAAGGAAAAACCTTGCTGAGAGTAAACATCCATCCACAGTCTCAGTGAGTAGGGAAGACAATTCTCCAATGTTTTCAGTATGTCTATCATACACTACAAAAAAGGAAAAGCTACAATAGAAGAAAATAAGCACTAAATATGAGGAAAAGAATAACTTGATGGAAGTGAAATACTCTGTCAATGCAGCAAGATAATTTTACCTGACATCAATTATCACATATTCATGATCAATTTACGAATATAGCTGTATTATATAGTTGTATAGTTAATCTCATATTTCTGAATCACAGATTTAAAAATCTTGGCAAGCACAGAACACTTTGCAGTGTACGATCATTTAAATTTGTATGAACCACCTTGTGGTGTGACGATGAAAGTGTGTGTGTGTACCATGGAGCTGTGTGTCGGAGCTTTTTACCTTCTGTGGTGCTGACGATGAAAGTGTGTGTGTGTGTGTGTATTGGAGCTGTGTCGGAGCTTGTTGTGCAGCGTGTTACAGCTGTTCACATCTTTAAAAAAACAAAACAAATAACATTCTGACTTTGCAACGTTGAAGGCCCATTGCCAGACCCCACGGTTCGCTATAAATACATAGGTAGAAAGAGAGAGAGAGAGAGAGAGATTGTGGCTGTAGCTCAGGAGGTAGAGACTCTTTTCTACCAAGGTAGGTGGTTCGATCCATGCTTCTGCAATGTGTTTCTGTGTGCCTTGGGACACATTTAACCCTAAATTGCCTCTAGCAGCTCTTCCGACAGTGTATGAATGATAGAAAGAAAATGTGATTGGTCAATTTACAATACTGATCTCAATGCTGCCTTGCCTTCTTTTTCCACAGGAGCTTACGTCCCCTCGACTGATCAAGAGCCACCTTCCTTACAGATTCCTCCCAACGGCCATGCACAATGGAGAGGCCAAGGTCAGCCCATTGAGAATGGACAAGATTGTCGCCATGAATGTTTCATTGCATTAAGATGCTACTTTAGACATTTTCATATAGTATAATTATTAATTATATAAGTATAAATGTAGTTATAGTTTGAGGTAAGTGTCAAATATTAACAACATACACTATCTAAAGGCACAATTCATGTTGTTAGTTAAAGCAGAAAAGTCTCACGTCCTCCTCAGTGCTGGGTGGGGGATGCAGTACTTCTACATTTGACTCTTTGGAGTAGCATTTCTCTTTCTTGTGTACTGGGACTTCGTTTAGACTCTGGATTCACTATGGCCCTAAATAATCTACATTACCCAGGAGGCACTGCATGACGTCCTTGTGCTCATGGGAGTCTAGTAAGATCACCTTAGCGTGCAGGTGCAGCAATGTTGGATAAGTGAAAATAAGAGAAGACCAAGACACAGAGCTTCAAAAGTCAAATCCTCTTCCAAACCAAACAGCAAATGCAGACAAGGAGCAGAATGATATGGACTATTAGCTTTAAGGAAATTACAGATTTAAATAAGGAAACATTTGAGATAATCTAAATTCACAAGTCAGCAAAATGTGCAACAAAGGTCTGGTCGCTGACTATTTAAAGGGGCAGTAAGCGATAGAAATTGTATCTCTCTTTGTTGTTGTTAGTGGTTTTACTACTCTGACCCAGGGCTGGGCAATAAAATGATAACGATGATTATCGCGAAAATAACTTTTCCTCTATAGAAATTTAAGACATGGTCGAAATAACTTCGATAGAACTAATTCCATCCATGTTCTGACAGACAACACAAACAGCCAATGATAATGAGAATAGCGCCTAGCTGAACCAATCACGTAGCTGGAATAGAGTTACAGTCACATCAAGTTACAGTAGGTTGACGCACACAGCACAGAGCGGAGAAGCAGCCGACTGCAGCTCGGGGTGAGGTCGAATTGTCAAATTGGCTTAGGAAGTTTCCTAAATCTTGACGTGACCCGGAAATATTTGATCAACAGCCATGATAAGAGCTGTTTGAATTCTCTAAATGCATAGGAAAATAGCTTCAATGCTTCATTTCCTATATCCTTTAGCATAGGGTACACTGGAGCATCCTTTGTGAGAGTAAGGAGATATAGACGCCCCACAATTCATTGCGGCAGCGATACTTAATGGACGTGCCATGCACGGATGTAAACGATTCAATCCGAAGTAGAAGAAGTAGAAGATTCTGAATATGACCCAGAAGAATCACACACTGAAACATGCTGATGGAGCCGCTGGATAAGATTTCTTTCCATACCGCCCAGGCCTACTCTGACCGAAAAACAAACCCATGGCCTCAGGTATGGGAGACTGATGCACTGACCATGAGGCCAAAACCCCTGACGCGTAGCATCTGCTAGCACATTTCTTAATGTGTTTTCAATTTACTTTTCAATCCCGTCATCTGTCTGCAGCCGTATCCTATTTTAACCTTCACGTCAATCCTCCTCTCTTCACATGACGTGACAGACACGTGTGTCCTATCGGTCTTTGTACAGAGCGTTCTTGAGTAAATATTTTGCTCTTTGCTTTGCTAAAGGTCCTTTAGTTTTGAACATTATGTGGTTCAATTTACAGAGCCAGGACTCAGCCGGAAAAACTGATTTCTTTTTTCGGCTCACACAGAACCGACAGCTAGCGGACCGTGAGGAAAAAGTTTGCTGATTTTTACAAAACGTGTGTTGGTTTCAAATGGCTTACTGCCCCTTTGATGGGGAAGTTATACATTTAAATGAGTGTATGCTGTGGACATCACTAACAGCTCCTGGTATCTTTTATTCACTGTAACATTTCATCGTGCAATACTTAATCATTCCCTTATACCACGAATAAAGAGAGTACCGGCACTTATTTTTTTCATCTTCAAGCACTGGTCGTCCTGTTACCAGCTGACTAACATCAGTGTTTTGGTCATTGTGTTTCTAATATATGATCAGCAGTAGAAAGGACCAGAATGACGAACCAAGTTAACCCTGAGTTGTCTTATCTTAAGTTACCGTAGAAGAGGTGTCTTATTGTCAAGTGCATTTTCAGTGCTGAGCTGCTGCCGCGAGTGCAACACACACCTGTGGTGTTGTAGGGTGTCACAGTCCAAACAAACCACACAGACAGAAGAATGAGTCCAAGTTCAACATGATGTCAGTCCAAACTCCACCAATAAAATCTCTGCTTCAAGCAACCCTGACATCAAGAGATCTTTGTTCAATCATTTTGTGTATTCACAGTAATCTGAATCAACAGGACTCGTGTTCATGCTCTGAGTGGGTGTTTGTCTTCCAGGTGATCTACATGGCTCGCAACCCTAAGGACCTGGCAGTGTCCTACTACCAGTTCCACCGCTCTCTGAGGACCATGAGCTACAGAGGAAGCTTCCAGGAGTTCTGCCGACGCTTCATGAATGACAAGTGTAAGTATCTGGGGCACTATCTGTGACCGTCCATCTGGTCCAGTTTTGTCTCTACTGTATCTGCTGTAAGCTCATCCAGGTATCCCCCCCCCCTTCTCTTTTTCATAGTGGGATATGGTTCCTGGTTTGATCATGTTCAAGAGTTTTGGGAGCATCGTATGGACTCTAACGTCCTCTTCTTGAAATATGAAGACATGTATAAGGTAACATCATCGCCTCCTGTGCCATTTTCAGACTCTTGCATTAATACTATAGAACTCCAAGTCTTAAACCTGCAGTACGTCCTCTGTACCATCGGACTGTGTGTACATGCATACTCTGCTGCTCCCTGTTGTGCAGTTACTGTTTACCTCTAATATCAAAAACTGAGTGATTCAGAAGTTATATCACAATGTACTCACACATTGAAAAACAGTAAAACGCCAGGTTTTTATTTTCATCAAGATAAATGCATTATTCCCTGGGAAATTGGTAAAAATTTCCCATCTGGCAATGCTAAAGTAAGTGAAAAACAAACTAATACAAGGTATTGGAGGTGATTACAAGACACATGATCAGAGATAAAAAAAATGTAGAAAATACAGCACCAGAACCATTTGAGACTGGTTGGCTGTCAGAAGTATCATGAAGCTGTCAGAAGTATCATGAATGTAGATATGAACATATAAATGTCTTTTCTGGTTTTCTGTTTAAGCAACAAAACAAAGTCCGTCGTGAGGTGTGACTGTGTTGCCTCTTAGGAGAAACCTGAAAGCAGGAGAAAGGTTCCTCATTCAGTTGCTCGTTGTTTCTCAGTTCACAGCAGTGCATTGCTGCGCTAGTGAAAGTTTAATCTTCGGAACCTTTTTTGAATCCCGTCATCTGTCTACAGCCGTATCCTATTTTAACCTTCGCGTCAATCCTCCTCTCTTCACATGACGTGACAGACACATCGGTCCTATCGGTCTTTGTACAGAACGTTCTTGAGTAAATATTTGCTCTTTGCTTTGCCAAAGGTCCTTTTGTTTTGAACATCATGTGGTTTTTATACGATGACGTCGCTCACTTCTCCCCTCTTCTGCTGATAGGCAGAGAGTTTGTTTTTGTTCACACTGTAAAAGGTCAAAACTTAAATTCTTCAAGATAAATAACAGTTTGTTATTTTGGCCTTTGAAACTCACATCACAATTTAAAAGAGTCCTGATTAAAATTTCTTCTTTCTTTTTATATAAAAAAGTTACATGATGGAATTCACACATTGATCAAAAATCAAACAATGCACACGTGTTGAAGATAAGTCTGTGCTCCAGACTCTTCCTGCACCTTGACAGTTGGTTCATAGCAGATATGTTGAGTCATGTCCCGGCTCATTGTGACTTTTAGCCCTGTTGTAAAGATAAGGATTGACAAAATAAAAGAGGACCATGCTCAATTAAAATTTAAAACATTAAAAGTCAAAGTTCAATTCATGTGAAATCACCTTACTCACAATTTTACTGGACTTTGTTACCTTGACATGTTCAGTTCCCTCCATCGTCTTACATATGTGTGGGGTATGAATAAATAAATCAATCCTGTCTCTTTTGTTTGTCAAATAATTAAATTTACCTTATTTACACTATGCAATCATTTGAAATGGTCTCCCCTTTTAACTGTAAGCTGCAAGAGAATGAAGTGATCTAAATGTATAAATGTATGTATCGAAAGGAGCATGGTTGGTTAATAAACTGAATATATTAGCTGCAGTCATAAAAACACTGAAATGAAAATGAAATGGACATAAAATGGATCTGAAATAGATTTAAGGGTGCACAATACAATGAGTTTATACAGTATCAGCAACAGATCAAGTGACTGTTTGTAGTGTGAGAGGAGTCACAAACCCACAGAGGAGTTTCCTTTAGATTAGATTTTTTTTAGATTAGATTCAACTTTATTGTCATTTGGCAGAGTACAAGTACAGAACCAATGAAATACAGTTGACATCCAACCAGAAGTGCAAAAGAAGCATTAAATACCAAAGTGCAGGGTTACAGTGACAGATAAGGAGTATGGAGGGTTTTGTACAGAGAGTATAAATAGACATTCTATATAAATTATATATATACATATATATATATATATATATATATATATATATATATATATACATGAAATATATATATATGTGTATATTGCACAGGTTTTTGGACATATTATGGAATATATTGTAAGAATATATATATATATATATATATAGAGCATTGCTGAAGCAGTTCAGGAGTAAATGTAAACAGGTAAATACTGCAATTCAGTGAATGTAAACAGGTAAACAGTGCAGAAGTAAAAAGTAACAGGTAATAAGTTAAACAGCTACAGTGCAGATGCTATACAGGAGGTGGGGGATTGTTCAGCAGTGTTACACCCTCTGTAAAGAAGCTGTGCCTGAGCCTACTGGTACGGGAGCGCAGGCTCCTGTATCGCCTGCCAAATGGGAGTAAGGTGAAAAGGCCATGGTTTGGGTGGGTGGCATCCTTGACAATGGATTTGGCTTCATTTATACAGCGTTTATGATATGTGTTGTGGATGGAGGGGAGTTGTGAGCCAATAATCCTTTGGGGAGATTTCACTACCCTTTGTAGTGCCTTGTGGTCGGCAGCATTGCGGTTGCCATACCACACAGAGATGCAGTTTGTGAGTATGCTCTGAATGGTACAGCGGTAGAAGTCTGATAGAATCCTAGGACAGAGATGTGCTTTTTTTAAGGGTCCGAAGGAAGTGAAGGCCCTTCTTAACCAGACTGGAGAAGTGGAGGGACCAAGAAAGATTTTCTGTGATGTGAATCCCAAGGAACTTAAAGCTAGACACACGTTCCACCTCAGCGCCGCTGATGTGGAGGGGGTTGTGTGCCTTGCTCCTGGTTCTCCTAAAGTCCACAATGATCTCCTTGGTCTTTTTTGTGTTGAGTGCCAGGTTATTGCTTTTACACCACGTAGCTAGATGCTGAACCTCATCCCTGTATGTTGTTTCATCCTCCTCCCCAATCAGGCCCACCACAGTGGTGTCATCTGCGAACTTGATTATGGCATTGGAGCCATAAACAGGAGCGCAGTCGTGGGAGAAGAGGGAGTAGAGCAGAGGGCCCCCCAACACACAGCCCTGCATCACGCCGGTGTTCAGGGTGACGGTGGAGGAGGAGAGACTTCCTACTTTAACAGCCTGGGGTCTGTTAGTAAGGACGTCCATAAACCAGTTGCAGAGTGGGTTGCTGATGCCAAGCTGCCTGAGCTTGGAGATCAGCTTGGAGGGGATCACAGTGTTGAATGCTGAACTGAAGTCAATGAAAAACATTCTAACATATGTATTGGGGCTGTCCAGGTGGGTGAGTGCCAGGTGGAGCGCTGTGGACATGGCATCCTCTGTTGATCTGTTGCGTCGGTAGGCAAATCGGTGCTGGTCCAGTGAATCGGGCAGACAGGATATCACTTGTGAGAGGACCAGCTTCTCAAAACATTTTGCAATGGCGGGTGTCAGTGCAACCGGGGGGAAATCGTTCAGTTCCTTGACTGTGCAGTGTTTAGGCACAGGAACAATGTTGGCAGATTTTTTAAGAGACTCTCGAAGCTGTCGGTGAGGACATCAGCCAACTGCTCTGCGCAGGCTCGTAACACGCGTCCGGGAACTCCATCAGGGCCGGCAGCTTTTCCGAGCATTCACCCTGCTCCGGATGTCACAGACATCTGAGGTGGAGAATTGGAAGTAGAGGAGGGTAGGGAAGAGTTGCACGGGGCTTTGTTGGTGATTGTATTGAGGCCTTGCCACATACGCCGGGGGTCGGAGGAGTTGAAGTGCTCTTCAATCCTTTTCTTGTAGGTGAGTTTGGCACTAGATATTCCTTTCCTCAGGTCGGATCCAGCTGAGCTGTAGGCCTCCCGGTCTCCCGACCTGAAGGCTGTGTCCCTAGCCTTGAGGAGAAGGCCAACTTCTTCGTTCATCCAGGGTTTCTGATTGGGGAATAATTTCACGGTTTTATGTGTAGTCACTCCCTCTACACACTTCTTGATGTAATCCAAAACAGAGCTGGTCTCTGTGTGTATGTTGGTTTGGGAGTCCGTGGTGTCAGCAGCAAACACACTCCAGTCAGTATGCTGAAACTGATGCTGTGGAGTGGAGTCTGCATCCTCCGACCAAATCTTAACGGCTTTCGTTGTTGGTTTCACACGTTTGATGACTGGAGTGTACTTAGCCATGCCAAACAGAGAGAGATGGTCAGACTGACCAAGGTGGGGGAGGGGTGTGACTTTGTAGGCAACAGACACATTGGTGTAGACATGGTCCAATGTTTTACTGCCTCTAGTGGAGCATGAGACATTTTGGTGAAATTTAGGTTGAACAGTTTTTAGGTTGCAATGGTTGAAGTCCCCAGTGACAGTAAAAGCCCCATCTGGATGTTGAGTCTGAAGCTTGTTAATGGCAATGGAGTCCTTTCATTGCTGCTTTACCGTCAGCATCGGGTGGTACATACACAGCAAAGACCCAGCAATGGGTTTCAACAGTGCACCAAGTTTTGTTCACATAAATGCATGAACCGCCACCTTTGCTCTTCCCCGAAGCCTCCGCTGTCCTGTCCGCCCTGAAGACAGAGCGGCCCTCTAGCTCCACCACGCTGGTTGGGCTGTCGTTGTTAGGCCAAGTTTCATCTGACTGCAGTTCACCGCAGTTTGTGGAAACATGGTCACAGCATTCGTGTTATTTATGAGCACAGGAGTTATTGGTTTCATAGATTTTCCCTTGTTATAAATTCTCCTCCATTCCCTCCTCAGGATCTGGGGACGTTGGTGGAGCAGTTAGCCCGGTTCCTTGGTGTTTCCTGTGACAAGGCTCAGCTGGAGAGCATGGGGGAGAGCTGCAACCAGCTCATTGAGCAGTGCTGCAACTCGGAGGCACTGTCCATCTGCAGGGGTGAGTGGGAGAGGAACCGCTGCTCAGGTCCTCTGGTCGGCTAACTGGGAAGTTTGAGTTTCTGGTGGACACGTGGATGGAAGTGTTGTCAGGAGTTCAGGGTCTAAAAATCAGACACAACAAAAACATGTAGGTGCAGTGATGAGCATGAAGATAGTCAACCTCTAAAAACATGGTGAAAGGAGGATATGTTCATTCATTTCACAGCACTCCACTCCACTGGTGTAGCACCGTCTTCCATCACTTTGTTGGAATCACAATGGATAAAAATTGATGCAGAACCACAGATACCGTCTTTATTTCTTCATCCTCTTTAAAACCTGGTACATACTTTACCCACAATGCAACCTATGGGTAATGCAGACAGTTTTGTTGGAGATTCAGGTTTTTTATGCTAGTAGCTGGACTGTAGCCTGAGAGCAGGAGTGGACAGGGGTCTGGTAAACCTATTGGATGGTGGTATTCTGATCCTTTACTGAAGTGAAAGTAGAAATACTATATAATATCATAGAATGAAAAATACTTCTTTACAAGCATATTTTCTGACATCAAAGTAACTACAGTGTCAATTTAATATTAATGTAGCACAACAAAAGTAAAAATATATCACTTTACAATGTAGTGGAGAAGCAATATTCAGTAACAGAAAATGGAAGTAGTCAAGTAAAGTACAAGTGTTTATAAGTAGTGTAGTAGAGCAAATGTGCTTAGGTACATATTTTTATCTTTTGTAGTTTTGACACAGCTCCCTCTCAGAAACACTGATGGCTGTTGGAATTCATCTCAAGAGCCAAAGAGACGATAAACAAACATTTACACCGGTTACTCATCGTAATCTGAAAATGTGTTGTTTTTTTTCAAAAAAACCCATTGATTAAGTGGTGGAACAAAAACAGATTTAGCAAAACACAAGTTTTTCAGAGAATTTTTGAAACCCAAGTGCTCTGGAAATGTTCAAATGTTTTAGCATTAGTCTGTGCATTTGGCAAACAGAAAAGACACAACATGTCCAATGCCAAACAAAAACAAAACCCAAGAAAAATCTTAAGCTTCTCGGATATACATTTACAAAATTGAAAATACAATTCCTGGTAGAAAATTAGATGTATACTGTCACCATGGTAACGAGAGAAGAGTCATGAGTGCATTCGAGAGACCGAAAACTTTACATCCAGCAGATGAAGATACAAGGAGGAAAGATAGAGAGCGCACAAATTAAGCATAGCATTAGTTCAGGCCATGACGCAGCACATCAGCTGACGGTAGAGATCTGCCCACATCAGCTGACTGCTCAGCTGATCCTCCTCTACACATTCAATTGACAAAGCTCATATCGTGCGCTATTTAAGCCTCTTCAGCTTGCGGACTCTTCCTGCTCTGCTGCGCCACTTCACAACCCACCTCCACCCCAGCACCTCCTTTAATGCTGTATCTGACCTACCAGTCATGTGTTGTCATTGATGCTGCACTGGGGGGTCTTCAACTGGCTGCTCTCCCATGGAAGGGCAGGGAGGTGTGCTCTCCCTTCCTTTAGGATGCCCATGTACGTACATGGAAGGGCAGGGAGGTCCCATTGAAGTTAATAGATGTTGACTATAGTGATCCTGACTGAAATGTAATTATCGTTGCTCATTCAGAGTCGGTCGGTCAGACCTGCTTCATAGCAGCGAGCTCATGACATGGAATGAGCGACCAGACGTTTCCCCACAAAGCCATTTCCCCCGAAATAGGAATCAAAACACAAATGTGGTTATTTTTCTGTCACCATCTGACAGAATAACAAGGACACCATGAACTAAAAGCCTGAGCAAATGTCAAGCTTACCTCCAGCCAGGCGGTGTTGGTTTTAGTGCATGTATGGAAATCCTTGTTACTCTGGTTACTCCACAGAACGGAGACCAGACAGAGCAGAATCCAGTCCGTTCACAGCAGTAGAATTCTCTGGAACAGGATCCGTATTGGTCAGACAAACGGCTGCGACTCATCATGCTGTGCTGTTAAGAACAAAAGTGACCTCATACACTAAAAGAGAAAACCTCACCTGAAGATCTGATAATTGTGTAGATGTGCTCATCTGTTTCTGTCAGTTCAGGGCAGTGGGTACACGGAGGAGCTGGAGTGGTGGGTTTCAGTCATACCAGCTAACCTTATTTAGCCTGAAAGGAATGACTGCAGTAACTATTCAGAGCTGAATAGTCGACTCGGGATTCTAAAAGACTAGAACTCACAGCAAAGTGGGAAATGGTCGCACACTGTGGGCCCTGTTACAACCCGACGTTCCATGAACGTCTCCGACAGACATTGTTTTCATTTCTTTATCCACGCCATGCCACTTAGTCGAACAACATTTTATCAACCATACAGCAGGTTTAATCCAAACCTCGGGAAAAAAAAACAGGTAACTCTTTATGTTATTTAAATTCCCAGACAGTTTGCTCTGAAGAAGTGGAGTGCTCCCGCAGTGAGCACATCATGTCAGCTGAACAAATGTGTCCACTGACAAACTATTCAATATATATGGATGCACAAAGTATTTGCGGAAATAGGGGAATTTTGTCAAAAATTTTTAAAATGAACAGACAAATCAAAGGTTGTTACTGAACTGTGATGCACACTGTTCTACTTCTGCTAAATGATAATTATCTCAGGTTATTGACCGGTATTGAACAGTGTGAGTGTGTGCAAGGCACAGTATTGTACATGCTGATATCATTTCTCACCTACTCCCTCATACTCTGGTCAGAGAGTGTTGAGGTGAGGGAGTGGTCATGAAGAGTGACATCATGAAATCGAAGCTCACATGAAATGAAAATGTTGTTGGGAAAAAATGACATAGTGAAATTTATTTAATGAAAAAAGATAAAAATCCAGCCAAACTCAGTTATTGTTTAATGAAAAAAGGAAGAAAATAATCTTTCCAGCATAATATCTTGAGGTTTCACTTGAGGCTCTTCAATAATGTCCCAAACTGTTGGTTCATTTTGGCATGATTTATTCTCACTGTATTATAATTATAATGTATTTACTATTGAACACTGGATGTGAACGTTTTCCCTCACTTTCTTTGAGATGACGCCACCGTGTGGCTACATGCTGCACCTACACCACATATTGAATGTTTCATTCAGACACCTCCCTGTACTCTGATTCAATGCTTTGTTCTCATTTTTCAGTTTGGTTTATGTTGACATTCCTGATTTCTGATTTTGATGAATTATAGTTTCTGTCATCTGTTATTTTATTAGTTTTCTCCATCTACTTTTGTTTTCTTGTAGTGCATGGGCGTCTGGTGTGTGGTGTGCTTTAGGTTGAGCACACAGCTGGCGGTCAGTCCACAACAGGTGAGTCACTGCCTCAAGAGGATGCAGGTGAAAAGTCAAACCAGATCCAATGATTTTAGTAAAAAGTTTTGTTTTTACTCAAAATCTCCAGAATCTGTCAGGTGGATGGTCAGAATTCATGTGGGTTTTACATCAGTCGTCATGTAGAAGAGCGGCACATCATGACTCCTAAACAGGGCAACACGAGGACAAGTATCTCAATAAAGAAATCCCCCAATCTGTGGCCTCAAAAACAAAGGTCTGAAAGAAAAGACTTTTGGAGAATCATCACACCCAGAGTCAAAAGGTGAATGAACATTTCAAATGATCATTGTCCTCCTCCTCCCCGTGTGTTCTCCTGCAGGTCGCGTGGGTCTGTGGAAGGACATCTTCACAGTGTCCATGAATGACAAGTTTGACTCGCTGTACAGACAGAAGATGGGCAAGTCTGACCTAACCTTTGACTTCGGCCTGTGAAGACCCCATTCCTCCTCGGCCCCCTCCCATTGACCCACATCAGTAGTGAAGACAAAGCCCGCGCTCTGCTCAACCAGTCTGACGTTCTGATCGCGGCACAGGACTTCTCGCCGAATGCAATCAGCGTAATCACAGATCACACACAACAAATCCAGAATTTTGAGGAGTTTCTCAATCAATAGTTAAACCAAACCTCCTTCGCCCCGCCCTCCACAGTATGCTCTTACTGCTGTCTCTGTGTGTCTGTATATACTGTCCACTGATGTGATATGGATTCAAACTACACAAAGATATTTGTGATTGAAATACACTGAAAATCACTTGTCAACGTGGATAGACTTCACCATTCGGTGTGTTCATATCAAGGCTGTTCACTTTCTGGACCAAGTTGCTCTGTGTGTAAGAAAGTCAAGTCTGACCACGTAACTGTTTCCTATGTTCTAATCTGCCACATTCAGAAAGTCTGCTGCTGTCAGGTTGAGATGAAACAACTGTTCAAATGGAGCTCATGGCGCGCGCACACAGACACACACACGCACGTACACACACGCACACACACACACACACACACACACACTCTCTCTCTCTCTCTTTCTGAGGTGCTCATGCATGCAGACAAAAAGTGATAAGAAGAATTAGAAAACAGAGCTTTATATACAGTACGTTCAAATCCTGCCTAGTTTCTTTTTTCTATACACCCACCCATCGCTTTGCGAAGTGGGCACCCTGATGCCAGCATCAGTAGGAAGCTGGGTGAAGGATTCAGGTGCTGTTCGACGATCCAACACACTGATGGCTTAAGGCTTTTTGAACCGTTCCCGATCTGGCCCCAGAAGATTCTAGGGCCGCCCTCAGGGGGAGCTGGAGAGAGTAGCTGGGGACAGGTGCATGCAGGCTAAGGAGGGTTTTCGTGGTCTAATAGTCGGTAGCTCGGGCAGAATCAGGCGCAAGTGGTTATGCCCCAAGTGGAGAGAAGAAGAGGCAATTTGGGCCAGTTCAAGCTGATGTTTCCAGAAGGGCATACATATAATATCTTGTTTAAACTTTTTTTTAAAGCTAACTTTATTTAAAGCATTATTATTATTATTATTATTATTAGTGTTATTATTATTATTATTATCATTATTAATAATAATAATTCTTATTTTTTTGCCATCTGACATTTTAGCTTATCATGAAGTTGATATGGAGAAAGATGCTGTAGATACAGTATAGAGCCACATGAATTCATGCTCCCAGCCACTAGATGAATGTATATTTGGATCTCTGCCACTGTAGCTGCTACATGTGGCAGAGATCACAGTCACTGTAGCTACTGGAGCAGTGCCAGTAGCTACAGTGACTGGGCAAGTTGCTTCCTGCTGCTGCTGCAGCTGAAATTGAAGTTGAACCAAAGAAGTGGGCTGAAAGATGCTTCAAGGCTCTGTTGACCTGAGAGAAACTAGAGTGATATAAGTCATGTGATCTATTTTTGATGTAATAAAAATATATATTAGTGCAGCTTTAAAGTTAACTAATCAGCTAATTTGTGACTTAATTGCGAGTGACCCCGTGGAATGCTACTGTGTGACTCTGCTAGTGCAGTCCTGCATTCAACCTCTGCTTACACGTGTGATTTTCAGTGCATATCAGCCACAAATATACACACATACTGAATAATTGACTCTGATCTCTGTGGTTCCCAGGATAAAGCCTCTAAATAAAAGATGTCAACCATCATGGGACACAAAGACTCCCCAGGATAGCCCAGGCTAATGAATAGATGTAATAAACTAAGATATGGTTAGTAACGCAGCCACATACACACATTTATTGGTGGCTGAACTGGAAGACATGAATTAACTCAAACAGCAGCACCCTGCAGTGGCTCAGATGTCGTCTGATGGCTGAGAAAGTATTGTTGAGCAAAGACACGTAGAAAACAAAACGCTGACGGCAAAAACAGTGTTTTTATGCTATGGTCAGTTGTGAAATTTGCTTCATGTTCTTTTTCAGTGGAACCTAAATGTCGTAAATACACATTTACTTAATTTTGTTACTTAATTTTGTCGGTTTGTATCCATCGATTTCAATTGCAATACAAATCTTTAAAAGCTGTATTTTCAAATTTAATTATTTTCCTCATGCTCTGAGTCAGAAATCTCCAATTCACTATTGCAAGATTAACCAGACATTCCCGTGGCTAATTATTGTTCAGGACTACATTCTGAAGTTTCTTAGAGGGAGATCTGTTCATGTATTATTCGGTCTCATTTTTAGAACATTTAATTCATAAAATAAATGGTGAAAAATATCTCATTTGCATATTTAAACAGACATTCTCATAAAAAGGTGATTTCACTATTCAGCTGTAGTGTCTTATTGCACGTTAATGTGGATAATAGTAAACATGCAAATACATCTATTGAGCGCAGAATAGATTTTTATTCCCTCAAACAAAATTATTTTTTGCTGGCATATCATTTCTCTTGCAAAACATATATTCCTGGGCTTAAGTTGCTTGCTCAGGAAATAGACACAAATATAACTGCGAGACACCTTTCTCTGCTTTCGGCCACTGAAAGCCCAAACATGATGGTGCTACGCTTGATTGGTGATTTTTTAAATTTCAAAACATGGATAAGATTGCTCTACAGTGCCCTGATGAAAGATGGCTGTTCCATGGCCTGATATTGTCCATGGTAGTGGTGCAAACTCTGCAAATATTATATTTTTTAATTTTGTTTAGCCTTAGGTGGAATATTCTTTGCATGCTCTTTTCATGTCTTTATAACAAAGACAGTATATGAAAATGGACCTGGATTCTCTCAAATGACCAGCAGAGGGTGACTCCACTGGTTGCAAAAATAAGTCAGTTTCTATCGCGTATGTGAAAATTATCGTACTTTTCACTTAATTTTAACGCCAGTAAACATTTTTCTGAGTTTTTGGTCTCAGCCGTTAGTCTTACATTTTTTTCAAAATAGCATGATGTTCATTTTATAAATTATGCTCCTAATTATGGTAAAATAGATGATAAAGCAGGGCATGCATACTGTGTGATTGACAGTAAGTAATAACCAGGTGGGTGCACACACCCCACTCCTCCTAATATGTTCACTTCTGGCTAAAATGCCAAACTCAAGGCTTAAAAAACTGTAGTTTACAAACCAGTGCCACTTGGTTTGTGGACAAACAGTGAGTTTAATTTGAATGGTTCTATTCAGTTTCCAATGGGTTTGTATTAGGTCATGGTTTGCTGCCATGAAAGAAAACAGGTCCATAGATCCTGCCCTTCAGTAGAGGTGCAGCAGAGCATTTTGTAGAATACTGATAAGCATTTCTCTCAGAGACCTTAGGCCCAAACACTGGTAAGATAGAATACGATACAATACAATACAATACAATACGATATGATGCGATAAGATAGGATAGGATAGGATAAAATAAGACAAGATAAGATAAAGCTTTATTGATCCCATACAAGGTTAATTCTTTGCAAAAAAAAGTCTAAAGGAGGTAGAAAAAAGAAAAGGCAATGAATAAAATAAAATAAAACCAATAAAAAGATACAGAATTGTGTGCATAATATTCACAATATGTACATAATGTACAGGAACAAGTGCAGCGACAGTGTGGGATGATTAAAGTCACTGTTTAACCTGAGGCGAAGGGAAAGTACAAGTCATGATGGGTCGACATTGTGCTGGTGTCAGAGAGTCTGGCGGGAGTGGGATTGACCTGTGGAAACATCCTTCTCACTCTGTTGGTGCAGCAGGCTGCTGCTGAAACAGCGAAGACCCCACTGTGACATGTGCATCAAGGCACCTCCCCTATGTTCTCTAGTTTCTTATCCAACACAGCATGATCATTTTTTTAAATTGTGGTCTCATTTAGAGTAAGATAGACAATAAAGCACACTATGCATTGGAGTGTGGACACAGCGTGATTGACGACTGGCACCGTCCACTCGGTGCATGGTTGCAGGTGGACGAGCTCAAAACAAGATGGCGCTGGTCAAAGTGCTAAACTCAAGAATTCAAAAAAGCTCTTCGCGGACCAATGGGTGACGTCAGGGTGGGCCGCCAGTGGCCTTTACCCATTTTCCACCAATTTCATTCAGTTCATACAGGGAAACACAATAGTTCCCACAATGAGCAGCTCTGAGACTGAGGAGAGAAAAAAACCCCTCTTTTCAACAGGGAGACATCTCTGAGAGAAGCAGAACATCCGCTGAGACCGGTTGGTGAGAGGAGAGAGATGAGGGAGAGAAGAGAGGTCTTACAAGCTTGCAAGAGGTGAGTAGACCTCTGCGGCTCTCCTCAAAAGAGGGTCAAATGCTTTCACGACGGATTTTCCATTCTGAGAAGCCTGATAAATGTGGGACCTGTGTTTCCTCCATCTTAATTCTGTTTCGTTATGCAAGATGTCTCCAGGAGATGGCAGTAAAAGGTTTTCATTCCTTCCTGGCGGCTGACATTGACAAATGAAGCTCTGCCGTCTTGGCGGCTGCTCATAGTACAAGTGAATCTGGCAGCTGTTAAAACATACGTTGTTTGTTTGCTCTTCTTTTGCATTAGGTGGCACTAGTGGAGTTTTCCGTTTCATACATTGCTCAGCAGCCTGCACATAAAAAAACACAAACCGTCTGGGCTTTGAAAGCAGCGGCAGTAATATTAGTAGGTGATGTGTGATGCGGAAGTCATCACTCTGCATCCGTGAGGCCTAATGACGGTGTCGCGGCTTTGTAATCTCATCTCTGCCACGGATCATTCAAATGTGCACGTGTGTTTGGTGTGTTTGGCGTGTTTGGCGTGTATGCACAACGGCAGCCCCCCCCCCCCCCCCATGTACATCTGTGTGCACGCTGCCTCTGTCACTCTGCTACGCCACCGTAATCGTCTCCACTGTTCCTCTTTGTTCCGTTTCGGCGCTTACGCCTGACAGTTTGACTGCCTGTCTTTCCCACACATATTTCCTCTCATAATATCAGCAATTGGAGTCTTCTCTCCATCCTCTGCCCACCCCTTCCCACTTTTATTCATTAAAGACTGTGTGTGTGTGTGTGTGTGTGTGCGTGTGCGTGTGCGTGTGCGCGTGCGTGTGCATGCGTATGTGCGCGCTTTCAGGAAAGTTGTGGAGAGTTTACTTTAAAGGACTCTCACCGGAGTAGCAACTGCTGTTCTAGTGACATTCTGATGTGGAAGTCGATTTGTGCTTGAGGGAGCGAGATGCCAGACAACCACACCCCACATTCCTTTTCTTGTCTTCCCCTGCTTCTGTTATCCTTTTGGTCTCATTCACCTCCAACACGGTTTACTAGAAAACCCAATGTCCACAGGAAATACATTTAACATTAAAGGTGACACATTATGCTCATATTCAGGTTCATAGTTTTAATTTGTGTTACCACATGAAAAGGTTTACATGCTCTAATGTTCCGAAAAGGCATCAGTGTTCTCAAACTGCCCATTCCTGCAGCTCCTCTTTTCAACCTCCGTCTAAAATGTCTGGATTTCTTTTAGCCCCGCCTTCCAATAAACCCCAGTCTGCTCTAATTGGCCTGCCGGCCCAGTCTGTTGTGATTGGTCAACCGATTTCAAAATGCGGGGCAAATGTCACGCCCCTTCACCAGAGGAGTGGACATTTTCAGATTGCAGACGGGGTTACCCCAAAAGAGTCCAACTGTGACATCAGAGTGGGAGAGAAATCTGAACCAGTTGTTCAGATCCGTAGGGTTTGGCCAGCTCACAAAAAAAAAACCACAGGGTGGTCTTTGTTCACAGTTGTTGGAACGGCAGGCTCCACAGATACACACATTTATGTGCTATTGTTTGAGTGAATGAAGCTACAGAGCAGCAGAGTAATGAAGACATGGTTTAGTTGGATGGAGGACCAGAGACCAGGTCTACATCCACAGTCTCTGGTTCAGGTCAGTGAAAGATGATGAAAAATAAACAGGTTGTGTCTGAAGTCACTGTATTAAACAAAACCAGGATCTTCCACTGACCTTAACTAAGAGTGTCTGAAGCTGGAGTCACATGATGTGACACTCTACTGTAACATCAGACATTTAAGTGGAAAAAACAACCACATAATGAATATTTTACTGATACATTAAGGATCAACATATGTGAGATTCATCATTATTAACATTAAATTTCCTCATTTTAAATTTAAAAATGTAATCTGGTAATTATGTTTCCTTCATCTGGTAGCTGGGCCTGTAAAAGAGAACTTGCTTTAATAATTAGAGCCACGTTGGGAGGAGGGAGGGTCAGTTGACAAAAAGAAAATCATAGCTGACAGATGTGATGAGGAAGCAGTCGGTGACAGACAAACTCAGGCAGAGAAGAAAACAGAAGATCCACTGCATCATGACAGCTCAAGCTTGTCTCCTCCCCTGGCTAAACGTCTTTATTCTCTTTATTTAGTGTGATTAGGGTTGATGTTGATTCCTCTTAAACATTGCAGCTTCCTATCTGGAAACGCATGCCACAATTTAAAGCCTAATCTGAATTAAATTTTTGTTGACGTACATTATGATATTTTGCAGCATCTGAGGATTTAGGATTCAAATCTCTCATCTAACAGCATCAGACAGTAACAATTCAATATGTTATTAGTTATACTGGAATCAAAAGTATTGTGACCTTTAATTTAAGCTACTGACTACATTGTCTAAATGATTTAAATGGGCTGCATGAGTGGATTGTGAACAGGCCCACCAGGCCCAGGGTCAAGTGATCCATGGTGAAGATGTCATTGTTAGAGGCTCAGGATGTCCAGATTATGTTATTTAGCTGCTGTCCATCTATGTCTTTTTAAGGATAGGTATTGTGATAGTCTATTTTTCTTCTTTTCATCAAGTCCCATGTGCATCACCCAGTTATGAATATCTAAGTATTTGCATATCTAAGCCTGGAGTCTTATTCTACTGAGTCATTGAGATTCACTGTTCCCAAAAACTATTAAAGCATTTCAGTGAACCAAACTGTTGCACACACACACACACACACACACACACACACACACACACACACACACACTGTCCTACTGCCCTCAAACACTCACTACAGTATCAGTCCCTAAAATAATGCACTGTTTCCTTCCATTTCAGTAATGTTTGTGTGAAATGACAGGTTGCTTGTCACGATTCTGCCCTCTTTAAGAGCGTTTGAAGGACTTTTGACTTTAAGTATCTGTTTTACTTTGAGGGCATTTTCTTATGTGTATCTTACGTGATGCATTTCCCGTCTTTGTCCCGTTTCCCTCTTGTGATTGCCTGCAACTGCTCTAATATGTTTCACTTGTGTTCAATTATCCCTTCCTCCCATGTGTATTGAGTCTCTCTGCTCCCAGTCCTTCTTGTCACTACGTGTGCTCTGTTCATGTTAATGTTAACGTCCCTGGATCTGTTCTCCCTCCTGTTCCAGATCCATGTGATCATGCTTGTTTTTGCCACTTGTTTTTGGCGCCTTCAGAGAAAGGAGCCTGTTCTTTGCATATTAAATTCACCGACCTGCCTTGCTCCAGAGGCTGTATTTTGGTCCTGCCAATTCACCCCAAGGAGAACTGCGAAGCCGTATTGAATGGGCACGTAAGGAGATGGCTAAGACACCGGGGCTAAAATGTGTTTTGCTGTTGTGGCAAACAGACTTTGTCAACACTCCTAATGCTGTTAGCCACCAGCCACTTTCCCAGTCAGTGTCTGCTAGCCTTCAGCCAGCCTTTCAGTCCAGGAACACATGAAGCTTCAGCCCCCAGTTTCCAGCAGCCGGCTTGAAAGCAAGTGTCACAGCAGCTCAGCACCACAAATCCTCAACCGGTTTACACCTGCTCCTGATCCTCTATAAGTGGTCCGGTGGACCTCTGCTCCGAATCCATCTTCGGTGGCCTGGCCAGCCTCAGTTCCTGATCCTCTGTTGGTGGTCGGGCCGACAGAGGCCCTTCTGGACTTCACCGACACAACCACCTGAACCTGGTCCTGAGCCCTATAGTCTGCTCCTCCCCCTCAGTTTGACCTGGGTTCTGTTCGACAGTCTGCTATCCAGTGGTCACCAGCCCCTGGTTTCCAGTCAGCTGTTCCTTTTCTTTCTGGGGTTCACATCAGCCGGTGGTGAAACCCACACTCCTCAGCCTCCAGCTTCTCTTCGCCGTTGGCCTCCTACTTGAAATCCGGAGAGATCAGGCCTTCTTGTGTGTGCCCAAGGTCTCCTGATCCCTGTCTGCTCTGCCTTCGCCTTCTGTTCCTGTCCTGATCTTGGGCCGACAGCCCAGTGCCCCCTGCAGAGCCCAAGCCCAGCTCCCCAGCTGTTTCCTGGGACTCTTGGTTCCATTCTTTTACCCCCTGTTATTCAGGCTTATAGATGTTTTGGTCAAAAGGTTAGCAGAGCTGGAACAGAGGTCAAACTGGGGAGACGAATGGGAGCGGGATGGGAGCACAGAGTCTAAATACACAAAGGAGGCACATTAGGTGGGTCAGACATTACAGGGGCAGGAAACAGTTTAAAAAGTCATTTTAGAATCCTTTCTAGGGGAAGATCACCACACAAAGTAGGGGTCTATTTCAGAGTCACCTGGTCACCATGCCGCTTTGCCAATGTTAAGCCAGCTTAGTTTGTTGCTGCTACAGGCCACTTCCTCAGGCCATCCTGAGGGACGTCCATTGTCCCAATATAAAAATAGAAGTAACTTAGCACAGCATAAAGAAACATGGAGAACCAGCTGACCTGGCTCCAAATCCACAGTCCAGTGCCTCGAAATCTCACATCAGGTAATAACTGGCTTTTTAAGTGCACAGGCGCACACACACACACACACACGCGCGGGCACACACACACACACACGAACACAACGCTGATAGCAGTGATAATTGTGGTTTCTAGAATAAGACTCAATGTCAGGAGCTCCGCTGGGAGACCACTGTACTGGATTACACTATGAAAGGATGTAGGGCAGGGCAACAGGGACTATACTTTGATTATGAGCCACCAAAATAGGTGTGTATATATATATATACACACATAAAATATAGTGATTGTGTATTTGCTTTTTTCAGGAAACTGATTTTGTAAGATAAGATTCTCATTTATTCTTCCCACAACGGGGAAATTTGGGTGTTACAGCAGCAAAGTGGAGCAGATTATAAAAAAGCAACAGATATGTACAAAATGTACAATATAAATACTTTATACAGAGCAGTAACAATAAGTGCACATGAAGAACTTAGTGTGTTTGTCTAAATTGTATGCTATGTGCTATGTTTAAATTCAATACGTTGTGTGTGTGTGTGTGTGTGTGTGTGTGTGTGTGTGTGTGTTACAGAACAAGAACAAGGTCAGACTTAAAACATGTGTCTGCCTTGTTATAGAGACAAGCCCTTTGTAGCCCAATGCTCAATCCAATTTTTTAAGCTGGCTTTAATGCTGGACGGTGGAATAATGTTTCCCCCATGCGGTCATCTTCATCTTCCTCTGGCTTTTCATTATCAGTCACTCAGTCATGTTGATTTACACATATGGCTCCATTTTGTTTGAATGACTGACTGCACTGGCTGCATGTAGTTTCTGACGAGGTTCAGCCAACCTCCTGTAGTCCACAGAACGTGCAACAGGATGAGGTTCACACAGACTGATGCTCAACAAAGGAAAGCTGAATGTACTCTTACTCAGACGTGGTCTGCAGAAAACATCCATGTGCCTGTCTGAGACGCAGCAGCATCACAGAGATAAGCTGTGCCCTCCCTCCTGCAGCCCAGGACTGCTTCGGCCAGGTGCACCCGTTTGAGTGCGTTGGCATTGAGCCACAGATTAATTAACTCTTTAGCATCAAAGCTAAAGCAAAAATAATTGATTACATTAAAGATGCCCTGTGCAGTTTAAACCTCACGCAGATTGAAATGTATGCGCAGGTTATGCAGTACACAATCCTATTATCAATGTAACGGATCAGGGGTTGGTGGTGGCAAAGTGCAAAGACACATATTGGCACGTGCTAGCTTATAAAAATGTGAACAATGGCAAATTTCAAAACAGCAGACTAGCACGAATCTGTTGATCTGAGCCGGAAGAGTTATGTGAAGTTCCATTAAAGAGGCAGTGAGGGATTTTAATCTAATACAATTTTTGTAAAATGTATGGATATTTCCTCTCGGCCCACTGTCGGTTTTGTGTGTGCAACGTCCTGGCTCTGTTAATTGAAAATTGAGTTGTAACATCTATCTATTGGCAGACACCATGAACTGCACATACTTGATCACAGATAAAGAGTTAACTTTTAACTCTCTGCCTCAGTCACCATCCATCTCTATCTGTCTCTCTCTTGCTCACTTGTCAAACTTACTGCAGATCTAACACAGAAATGATAAATCATGTACCTGCTGCTGCTGCCTTTTAGCAATTAGGAAGAAAAGACAAGTCATTTTCACATGTGTAAGTACAGTTTCCACAGTGGGCATGTGTATATTATATGTATGATATATTCACGATACCTGACCTCAGAACAGAGGAAGCTGGGTATAGGGGCAGGCAACTTGACAAGAACACTTGTCAGTAGCTAGTCACCAATCAGAGATCCCAGGTCTTATCCTCATTCTGCAAGCAGCTCTCCACTCAGCTGGACAAGCGCTGCACAACAGTGGGCCTCATGCAAAAACAATTTTCATACGAAAATGACATGTCAGATTCAGAAATCACTTCTAACTTCAGAAAATTAGCATGATTAATAATCCAATAATACCAGAAGTTTCCTGTCCCATGTCAGAAGTGTTCATTCATGAAAATGTTAGTTCATAGATTGAAGTCCTGCGTCCAGAGATCCAGAAAAGAAAGATTATAGTTATTGGCAGTAGTATAGTGGAGGATATATGTTGGTATAAGACATATACCCAATTATTTTTTTCAATTGGCATAGCGTATATCCACTTCTAAATAGCCTCTGATGATCTTCATTCAGCAGCTGGAAGATAACTTTTGTCCTAGCAGAAGAATGACCTGCCTTACTCTGTCTGTGATTTGCTAGTATTACCTGCCCCTTCGTTAGGTTGGTTAGATGAGATGGGGTGATTGGTCAAAGTTATTATAAGAATATCAGAGTCCACCAATCAGAGACAGGGTAGGGCAAGTCATGCCTCCGTTTACCTGCTTGGGGGGAAAAAAATCGCTGGATTTCTTGTGACTTGATAATACCCTAACACAGCTAAATACGGCGAACTACACAAACAAAGATGCTGCTAGCGAGCAGCTCAGGTGGTAATTGTTGTGGAATTTTGTCCTGTCCTCCTGAGAAACTCTTAAGACGAGCTTTCTCAGGCACCAACCAAGCTCTGATAATAAATACTTCTGCTTTAGACATCTAGGCTTTCCGTCTTCCTGAATCAGCATAAACTCCATCAATTATTCCATTTCAACAGGCATCACTTGAACAGGATTCCAAAACAACAAGAAGGTTTTAATCTTTAATTGCCTTGTCTAGTCTGTGTTTGACGGCATTATATATTACCTTTGAAAAAATGCTCTCAAGTTAAAGCAAGTCCGAATTGGCCTGTGACAAATAAATGAAGATGTATAAACTAAGTTAGTTAAAGGAGTTGGAAATAAATAATAAGTTTAAGCTAAAGTATGACATTTGGTCGTTGTTTTACAACACTGGGTTGAACGTGTTTTAAAATGTGATGGTGGTGTCCTCTGGTGAGGCGCTACGCCGCGGCGGAAATTGTTCAGCTCAGTCTTTTGATTTATTTTTGCCCAGGTTCAGATGTGCCAGCAGCGCCTGCACTTGTTTGTCATAAATGTGCATGCAGTTAATGTGTAAGTATGAGAAATCATCAGTCCGCAGAAGACATCAATAGTAAACCGCAAAGAAACGCACTCATAGATAAGAAGCGCGACCTGAGATTGATTCAAATGCAACAGAAACGACTCAAAAAAGTCAGTCTCCACCCAGAATGACGGTCGGCATAGCTGGTAGACAGAGAGGATGACAGTGTTCATGCCTAATAATCCATTGATATGTTAAAGGTATGTGTGAAACAGAGAAATGTGAGATTGCAGTTTAAAAAAAGCTTTAAATTAGAAGCAATGTGTTTAACAAATGAGAAGTAGATGAATAAAGCAAGTGTCCTGAAAAAATGAAAACAGCTGATTGATGAAGCCATAACATGCTCTCTGAGAGAGAGCTCAGTTTTTTTAACCCAGTAAAGAACAGTCTCTGGGATTTCAAAAAAGTAAAAGTTTAGTAAAAGTTTATGGAAAAATTATTAAAGTAAAGAAGTTTACAACTTAAGAAAAAGTACCAGTGCAGTAAATAAAATAAAACAAAAAATAGCCACTCAGATACTATTGAACCTCTGCATTATAAAGGAAGAATCCTACTTAGATGAAAGTAGTTTATACAAGTGTTGGAAAAGAGCTAGATGATAATACTATTGATATAGAAGCACCAACGTGCGTACAGCGTTTTACCTTTATAGATGCTGGAGATTAAGCTGTTTCTCAACAGGCAATAATGTATATGTTTATATAATCCATAGATTGTAATCTTAAAATTAACTAGCAACTAAAGCTGTCAAGGCTATGAATGAAAGTGAGAGGGAGAGAATTATGAGAGAATGAACTTCACCATTGCTCTATATTTCATCCGCAGTACAGAGAATGCAGCAACTGAACCTCATGAGTCATAACAGAGAGTATCACCCCAAAAGTTCACACTTTTCCGGACTGATGAGTATATGAGTATATGAGCGTATGATATTGAATGTGTATTGCATGTTAACAAAACTAGCAAACTAACAAACTAACAATATTGCTTAAAAATATTTCATGTAAAGCTCCTTCACAGACTCCTGGAAAAAATCGTGGGGGTTTCATGTTTCATCTATACATTTTAAACCAGACGAACGTTTGTTAATTAAATCTCTCCAGTCCCTGGAGAATGTGTCCCTGTTTAACAGGCCCATAACTGTCTCAGGTGTGAACTGACGACGAGGACCCACTCATAGGTCAAAGGTCGAGCACACAATGATGTGAGGAGCAATCAAATCAGTTGATAAGTAATCCAAAGGTCCGATTTCAACTGAGGAGTCAGAGAAGGAGGATGAGTATAAATCACATACACACCCAATAACCAATATTGTAATTCATATCAACAATTAAAATGCAATTTCTGCTATCCATTTTACTGTCCTAACACTCAAATTTCCCCCAACAGATGAAATAAGGAATATTTTGTCTTATATTAATCATAACATAAAGTAAAATAACAAAAGGAATAATTGAGAATATACAGTGTTATATCAATGTTTGATACTGTGTTTTACTAGACTTAATTGATTAATTGATCCTTTATTTATTATTAGGAAAGTATGCTTAATGGGCTACTTGCACAACCATTTCCGGGTTCTTCTCAGTATTGCTCAACTGTTTCCGGTCCGGTTCAACAATGGCGCTGTTTTGTTAGCTGATTTGCAACGAAGTGTCTGTTGCAGACCTTTGGCGTCTCTGGCTTATAGAGCAGCATGTTACCAGCTGTGTAAAGCTCAAGAGGCAACCCAATGTGACATCACCAACTGGTTTGTGAAATGCCCGTATGAAGCCTTGAATTTTGCATTTTTGTCAGCGCCATCTTGGTTTTTTGAAGCCCTGATGGCACGCATTGGTATACTTTAATGAAACACACCATCCCTGAGTAACATGGTTTAAGCACCACTACATTAACTCTGCCAGATGCCACCATGTTCTGTTGCACAACACAGATAAAGAGTCTGGGAAGCCTTACCGTACAAACTTAAGTTACCTTAGACCATACTCTACCCAGTATTTGTAAGACAAAATCACCATGCTTAGAATAATAATAATTCTAGTAATAATCCTGAGAAGATCATTATCAACGGTGAAAGCTGTAAATGGCTAAAAAGGTTTGCAAACATACTGATTATGTCATTTTAAGGCCACACAGATATCAGGGCAAAAAAAGTGAGTCGTATACTGTTACGTTTTGAACAAAAGTACAAAACAAACAAACGTGTGTGTGTGTGTGTGTGTGTGTGAGAGTGAGTGGGTGATTCATGTGGCAGCAGCAGCTGTGTTTTTGGGGCCAGCTTGGCCAGAATTCAGGCTCTACGTAGGAAGCATGACAGAACTGGCTGTGGATTTGTTCTGCTTGTGTTCCACATGTTAAAGCAGGGTGTGTGATTGATGTTGTGATTTGCAGAAAATGTACCAAATAATATCTGCGTACAAATGAAAGCCTGGGGCCATCAGGGCGGTCCTTATCCTCGCAACAGAAGTGTGTGTATGTTCTGCTGTGTATTTCTGTTTGGGCTCTGTTTGGCATCTTATATCCTTCAGTCAACACAATACACATTTATGTGCTGTACATCCATGTCCGCATATTTCTACAATCTTTCTAAGCATGTGCTTTTGCTACTTGTTTTACAGGGTAACCCGACGTGTCGAAATGGTTTTGACTTCTAGCAACATTCAAATTATAAAATGAACTTGTCTACAAACTACAAAACAAAACAGAACATTAACCTGCACTGAGAAACAAATTAACCTCACCTTTTATATACAATGTTAATATACACAAAGCACTTATATTGACCCCATTCCAATCTGAAACTATAACTGCCTAACGGCAAAGCCAATGAACCACTCTGGCCACTATTTTTAATTCTCAATAAACTTCCCAGAACTGCTCTACGTTCCACCACCTCTGGTTTTGTTTAATTAACCTCTAAAACATTTTCTCACCAAAGCTCTACACTTATTACTGGATAGCCTGCTCCTCATTCCACCAAACCAAATCACTCTAAACTGCCTGTATATCCACTTCAAAGCTGTGTACTGATGTCAGAGCTTCTGGGATAAAATTACATTAAACCCGTGACCTCTGATCTTATGGGTCATCAGTCGCTCCCGTCTTTCTCCACATCGAGCACCAGTGCTACAATAATGTCATCAGCAGTACCAAAGACACTTGAAATTGTTTTTCCACCTTCAAAAAAGGACTCAATCCCCACCACCTCCATCAGACACTAACCTCTCATCTTTGCCTCCATCTTTGCAGAAAAGGTGTAAACAATAACATTTCCAAATGCATTCAAACAGGCTCAGGTAACACTTCTGCTCAAAAGGCCTCGTCTTGTAACTTCAATTCATATCTAATGATGTGAAGGGGAACCATTAATGTATATACAAAACCATCAATCAAATACTTGTATGTATACCTGCATGTGTTTGTGGGAGGAAGCCGGAGAACCCAGAGAGAACCCAGAATATGTTTTGTATTTTGTTGATTCTTTGACCTGTGCATAATGTCCCTGGCACAGTCTAGTCGACAGTATGACTTAGTAATAACATAATTCATCCTGTCACCTTCCACTCCCTTCTTTCTGATGTTGAGTGACTGTAGGAAGCATGGATGGAGGACTGAAGTTGTTTTTGATGTTGAAGTGCTGCCTTCACTTTTCTATACAGTTAATGCAAGGTGTAAGATTTGTTGTGGGGCTTATTTAATAAGTTACTGTTGATCATGTCATTATTTGGATGCAGATCAAACAACCAATGGGGCTGTGGCTCAGGAGGTCATCAACTAACCTAATACCCTCTGCATACCCGCTGTAATTCCACTGTATACCCTCTGTAAACCCACTGTAAACCCACTGTATATCTGCTATAAACCCACTGTATACGCTCTGTATACCCACTGTATACCCGCTGTAAACCCACTGTAAACATTTTTTTGCACAGCCAATTCTCCAATGAACCTCCATCATGGCACCAAGTGCGGTTGATAGGAGACTTGTCAATCAAATATACAGTAAAGGCCCTTCACACAACACTTCCTTCCCACCAGCAATTTCCAGTCATTTCCAAATTCATCTCCACAAACACTCTGCCCATGGCTTCTGTTGTCAATTGTCACGGAAACAGGATGAAGATGTTGGCCTACCTATGGAGCGACCCCTCTGAGGGACAAATAGAGAGTTTGTGCTTGAGAAAGTTATGATAAATAATTCAAATATTTAGAGGCCTGTTTACTGAGCAAACAACAAAGCCAGCGGGGACAGTGTTCAGTTTGGTGACTTTAGTCTCAGTCAAAATTGTTTGTCGATTACTGTAATAAGTCTGGGTGTGTATGAAGTTGTGTTTGTGTGTGTGAGGGTGTATGTGGCACACACATACACACTCACTGTCTGATAACTCATCTCAGAGGAGCAGCTGGGCCTGATAATGAGTGATGCACATACACATATGATGAAGTACCAGTCACAGCTGTTTATCCCATGTGCTCGCCTCACTAATCAATATTCAGTTAAGACACACACACACACGCACGCGCACACACACACACACACGCACGCACGCACACACACACACACACACACACACACACCCACACACACACACACACACACACACACACACACCCACACACACACACACACACACACACACCCACACACACACACACACACACACACGCACACTTGAAGTAAATCTAAGTGTTGAATGAAGGATGTTTATTAACTCCATCTGTGTCTTGATCTTTACTGTGACAATATATAACGCTCACTCGTTGGATTCCTATACCTTAAGAGGACTTCCTACTTCATTTGCATTCATAAAAACTAGTGACATTTTGCAAATTTCTCACCTTGGGAGCTGGACTGACAGTCTCACCTTACAGTCGGATCCATGCATCTTCAAAAGCATCTGAGCAAATTCCTAAACATACATCATTTGGATAAACTGACCACATTTTCCAATCTGTTGTTTTTCAAAATGTATTTCGGTTATTGTTGTGTTTTTAGTTTTGGAGCATGTTTCTCTTAATATTTGTGCTTTCTCTCTTATATGTGCTGTGGGGACGCCTTAAATAAAAGATTCCGGTCACAAGGGATATGTGAACATGGCTTGAAGCAGGTGAATAGCTGAGCTTTGTTGATTGGTTTGAAGAAAAACTATTTTGTTTGAATTGTTCAATTCAAGTAATTCTGGTAACTGTTCGGCAGGATTCTCGTCCTAGACCTCGGCCATGTCCTCGCCGTGTGTGAGTTTATTCAGAGGGAGAAAACAGTCATGAGTTCAGTGCATTCAATCAAATCATGTTTATTTGCTCCAAGCAATAACAATACTTACAGAGTCTCTGGGTTTCTGTCTCACGAGTCACCAACCAGGGCTGGACTTATCATAATCGTTATTGTGTAATTATTTTGCTGTCCTAGGCTAAATTTGTTCTGAGCGGAACAATTTGTTCTGAGAGCCACATCTTGTGACATCTACTGTCTGTATGTTAATTACTCTTATGCACGTAGACAAGCTCTGCAAGCTTTGTTATAAAATCTTAAGTATAACGTACGTCAAGCTATATAGATGTCAGTATTTATTTAGCTATATGTTATTTCAGTATTTAGCTATATGTCATTAATTAGCTATATGTTAGTTCAGTGCAAAGTGTTATTCAAGTACAACAGTACAAAGTGTTATTTCAGTACATAACCATTGTTCAACTGATGATTTCCTTTTAAAATTCAGAATACAACAGAAACGGAGAGAGAAATTCTAGAAGGAAGTAAAGGAATTATGTTGATTAAAAACTAATTCATGTGTATACACAGAAATATAATGGTGCAAACTGGAACCAAAAATGGTCCTTCATAGAAGAACCAGTCATAGTTCCGCAAAGAACTTTTTAGTAAGAGGTTCTTTAAAGAACCATTTCTGCAAATGTTTCTTTAAAGTGTACTGTAGCACTTTGGCTGGTCAATAAGACTAGAAAAGTGCTACATGAATACAGTCCAATTACCATTGAAAGGACTCTCAAAGAGGCCCCATGAAGGGTGCACCAAAGAACCTGATCAGAAAGGAACCATTTCTAATGGCACCCAACTGGTTTAATAAAGGACCTCTTAAAATGGTTCCTTCAAAATTTTTCAGAATAAATGGTTCTTTTGTGGGTATGGTTGGAAAACAAGTATGGACATAGTTGTTGTTGACTTGGATGAATGAGAATCCCAACAGAATCTCAGAAAGAGCAGTTCCAGGCTGCACATCATAAAATCATTCGAACGCAAAACGTCATCACGCAAGCAGACGCGACGTCTTTTTACCAGAGATTCAACATGCCTGGGATGACGGCGATATTATTGTAAAGACGCTGTTCCGATTACTATGGTGATAGGTTAATCACACTGAAAAAAAAACATGGTCTTTTAACAACGAAACAGTACATCACGTTAGTTGATAACATTACATATGTGGTACTAATATAACGCATAATGCTGCTTTGCGACTAGCGATTTTTTTCTGTGGCTTAATGAATGAAACGCGCCATAATACATTGAAATGACGAACAATTGTTGTCACACGCATTTGTGAGTTTCGTTGGTTGCCTTGGACATTTTTTCCGTCGACTTTCCCCTGAATCGCAAGGCATATCGCTCAGCCCTCCATTTGGAGTGTGGGTCTGGAAAATCTCCATTTGGTGGGCCATCTAACCCTCCGCCTTAGCCCTCCCCTTCGATGGAGGGCTAAGGCGATGGAAATTGAGACGCCCCTACCCCTACACGTGAACGCGCAAAACCGAGGGTTAGGGCTAAGGGGTAGGGGCAAGTGGTGAAATGGGATTGAGCCCTGCATTCAGTCTACTTCATGTAGCAGTATTGTGTGAATGCCACATTAATTCAGTGTTACATGAAAAAATATTCCATTCAACTTAATATTGAAATGATTTAAAACATGTAACTAATGGAATGTCTAACCAATTCCATTTAAGGGCATATATTCTGTAAACTGTAGTAAAATGTCTTTTATAAGTCAGCCAATACTGTGAGGTGTCCCAGTTTGTCAAATAAACGTCTGTGGTCTACTCAGCATGTATTCCAGGGGACACGGAGTGAGTTTTTGTGGGAAGCCTTCTTGTAGACCCTCCATGTTGTTCAGGTTATGTTGTTCCTTTGTAACGCTAATGTTTGGATCTGGACCGACAGCAGCAGAATGGTCCCAGAGCCCCTCATTATCCCTCTGAGCTCCACTTTAATGCTGTCTGTCTCTAACACTCTGGACCCCAACCAGAGAGAAATTAGCCCTGTAAGTGACAGACAAAAGAAAGTTCATCTCTCTGCTCTCTTGTGATCGCTGTCTGATCCCCTCCTCTCTTTTCTCTTTACTCTCCTTTTGTTATCTAGTGGCTTCTCCTCCTCTGCTCCTGTTTTTTCAACTGTCTTCCTTCATTCCCCTCCAACTCTCCACCCCCCTTTCTCCCTCTTTCATCCCTCTTCTGAGAGCTGTTCCATCCCTCTGCTTGTCTCCATAACTCATAGTGACAGGAAAGGTTACAGCTTTGGCTGACAGAGAGGACAGCTGAGTGTCTTTTAAAGCCTTGTCATTACACACTGTTTGCAAGTCAGTGCAGTTGAAAACACAGGCATGCAGCTTTGTCTGTGATACAAAATAACTATCATTGTAGAGCGGCTGTTGCTCAGGAGGTAGACTGGGTGTCCACTAGCCAGAAGTATATGGTCCGATCCCCTCAGCTGTTATTGCTGACACAAATCAAAAGTCTCTCACTTAATACTGCCTGAGGTCACAGGGCCTGGCATCACGACATCCATCAACGCTATCAGATCAAACAGATAATATATGTAAAGTTCATTTAGGACCAGAATAGTCAAAATTTATTATTTCAGTAATCCCAACAAGTTATATTTGGCGATATGGCTGCATATGTGGAAAGCCTGAGGTAGGGAGAGCACACCTCCCTACCATTTTACGAGCTTTCACGGCATCTGATGCAGGGAGAGCAGCAGTTAAAGAACCCGAGGGCAAACATCAATGACAATACATGACATTTATTAAGTCAGATACGTATGAAAAGGAGGTGCTGGGATAGAGGTGGGTTGCGAAGTGGCTTGCAGTGAAAGCAAGAAGAGTAGGCTAACGCAGCTTAAATATTGCCAATTGAATGCGTAGAATAGGATTAGCTGAGCCGTCAGCTGATGAAAGTTGGCTAGCGATCTCAGACAAAAGGTTCTCTTGAACTCATAATGGCAAAATAAACACAAAGACCGAGACACTCTGATCAGTCACATGACTATTATAAAAGATATATGTAGTCACTTATATCTAGTTGTAGAGTCATGCAGACAGTTCCATGTTTTAACACATCCGTCTTCTCAACAGTTTTGGAGGAGATGCTTCCCATCTGAAATAATTTTACCCACTGAAAATGCTAATATTTATGTTTTATTTGAGCAGGAACACAAACTCAGGGGCATCCTGGATAATGCAATGATCCTATTGATTTAAGTTCTAATTATTTCCATCTCATTTTCAGTTTGTATGGCAGATGGCTCCGAAAGTAAATACAATACCCAGCCACTGTTGCTATGGTGTTTAAGCTAGTCAGAGATGCATATATATTGTAAATTATCCAGAATCTGAAAATGATTAAAACTGGTGAGTGTCTTATCATGTTGTCAGAAAACTCACCAGTGGTAAAGGTGAAATGCACACAATTTTAGTTAGAGGGACCCTTTAAGGTTGTATTTTTGACATCACATGAAATGTTTGCATATGCAATCTGTGGATTACTCAGTGTTGCTGACCAAAACATATAGTGTGTCCTTGAGCCCAAATATATTTCAATACGTTTTCTTACTAATAAATTATTTGCATCATTATATTTGTAATTCTGCATTTTTGATCAGCTTATAGTCTGTTCTGTGTTTGGTGCAACCTACGCATGCATGTTCAAGTCAATTTTTGTGAATATGTTGTAAATACAACATATTACATTCGGCCTATATTGTATATTTGAAAACCAAAGCTATCTGCATGTATTTACTGTAGATCACTAGAGGTTCCTTTGTTATTAGAATGAGCTGATCCTTCAAATGTACAAAAATGATGAAGAGGACTGGAGCCCACCTATCCCTATTTTAGTCAGGGAAGGCCCTGAATTTGTTTATTCAGTCTACTTAATCTACAACATTAAATGCTTAAAGGGTCAGTAAGCGATTCTAAAGCAATCCTCCAATTCCTTTAATCGCCTCTAATGAACTTGTCAGGATATGTTTACTTAAATCTTTTGGCACTCTGGACCCTATAATCCTTTATGCAACCAAAATACTGTTTCACTAACAAGGTTAGCAAGTGTTTTGAGTATGATGCATATTGCGATGATGAAGAAAATGGTAGGGTAGAGGGATGAGGGGTCGAAGGGTAAGGGATGAAGGGATGAGAGGTCGAATGGTACGGAGTTGAAGGATGAGGGGTTAGGAGGTCGAAGGGTAAGGCATGAGGATTGGAAAGTTCAGTGTTTAGGATGAATGGTATTTATCGATACTGGGAGAAACCGGGAGAGTGAAACTCGGGCAGAAAGGTTTCAGCATCCTGTGTTTTATCGTTTTAAATATGTTCGTGTTTTTTACACTTAATTGCCTACGACCGTCATGTATATATGATCGTCCATTTTTATATACAGTCTATGGTCCATTCACCTTGTTAATGAATGCTAATAAAATAAACACCGTAGGCAAATGACCTACCACACAAACCTGAAGCTAATAGACACTTGAACAATGGTATGATAAACTTAGAAATACCTCCAGTTGTACACAGGGAATATGTAGAGGGAATATCCTGGTTATGACTGTTGAGTAGATAATCTTAAGACATCAACTACATATTTGTGTGCACAAACTTTACTCTTTGCGCCTTTCCAATTTTACCCACCAATGAATAATCAGTATTACTTTTCATTTTGTAGAATTATAACTTTACATCTGTATCATTTGAAACTTATTTTATCACACTCTGGTCATGAAATAACCTTTTAACCATATCTATGAGGTACCTTTTTAACCTTGTCTATAACAACACCTCATAAAGGTTTTAAACTAAACTACATGCCTTTATATTCATAATTACATAACAAAAAAAGAAAACGTCTGGTTAAATGTCTCTCAGACATGACTTTGTGCCGAGGCTGTTGAGATAATACTAATCAGCTGAGAGGGTACAAACAGACATCGAGAAAGGATGGGCTGCTGAATTAGCATATAACAGGCCAGTAAACAAAAACAACAGAGCTTTCATTAATTAAGGATCATGGGGCTGGGTGTGCAGGCGGATGGGCGAGGGCTTCTCATACACTCCGAGCAAGGCACAGTGCCAGGCCTCCAACCACGCCGACCAGAACACAGCTGCTTAATGGAGTCCTGGCACTGCCAAAGGACAGGGGAGTGTAGAGACGGGGGAAAGAGAAAAAATGGGAGGGAGGAATTGGAGATAAAAACTAAATAATCAATGAATTTGTAGGAGAAAAAAGGCACAGTGAAAAAAGACAAAGAAGAAAGAAAGGGAAACAAAGTTTGCTAGGGAATTGAGAAGAGAAGGAAACAAAGGCAGATAAAAGGAGAGGGGAGGGGGGGTTGTGTGCAGAGGGAGAGATGAGATGGAGATAGAGATGGAGATTGGATGATATCCCTCTGTCTCTGTTCATTAATACCGTATGATCTCCTCTCTCCCTCCTTTGTGATTTTAACACATTTCTAATTAGCACAAAATCCTCGATTTTGGAGAGGGAGGGAGGGAGGGAGGGAGGGAGGAGGGAGTCTCATATTTATATCTGTCTTTAATAAATTCACTTTCATTTGATCTTTTTTTAAACACAGGGGCTGCTGTGGAGCGCCTCTTCCCTTTCCCCTGACTCTGCATGGCAGAATTAAAGGTGGTGTGAACGCAGGGCTAATTGTCATGCTTGTAAGGAAGGCTGCACCAAAGCCGAAGTTGTTAGATTACAAAAGTGGAGAATTTCTAAAGTATTACTGGTGTACAAAGCCCCACCTCCCCTGTGATTTAAAAGAGAACTAAAGATATATAGAGATGTGTATTTATGAAGACACAACCTAATCCAGTTTGAAGCAGGAAGTGTAACATTTCAGCATCTATAATTTTGCTTGACTTTGCTCCATCTGCTCCATTTTGTGTCTTAGCGTAGAGACAATGTCAGTGTAACAGCACATAAGGGAGGCTCCTTCCACGCCTTTCACTGAGAGACTTGGCAACTCGTCTAATCAGAGTGCAATTAGATGGAGACTTCTCTGGGCGACAGAAGACTCTGATTACCCAAGAGTCACTGGGGGTATATTTAGTTCTCTGCTGCTTTTCCTTCATGGTTTTGCGTGGTGCCCTGGAGCTATGGAATGAACTGGTGCATGGTGAAGACATTGGAAGACAGGACCGGCACGACTTGGCTGGGGCGTCCGCTCAGACTGAGCTTGAACAGTGTTAACCTGATCCAAACCAAACTGATCATTCAGCTTCCCAGTGTGTGAGGGTGTTTCACATTATACATATGTTGAATCTCTTTGTGCCTGTAGCTCCTCGGTCCTCTGCTGCTCTGGTTCCATGTAAAAAGTTTCATTTCTTTAATTACAAAATCTGTTTAAAACACAAAAAACAAACCACTAACACCTCAAAATAATGGAGAAAATGGGGTTGAGGCCTGATCAGAGCACATGCACGCACGCACACAAAACACACACACACACGCACACACACACACACACACACACAATCAAGACCAGGGGTGCATGACACATCACACATTGAGGGAGATACCGCCACCCGGAGTCACCAGGCCCTCCGCCAAAGACTCTCAGCTACTGAAAAGGAGCAAAAGGGGACAATTAGTTAGGATTGCTTTGCAAAAATACTAATACTGTACAAATGAAAAACAGAATAACATTTGCAAAGTTAACAAAACAATTTAACACAAAGCCAAAAAGAATATTCAACCAATAGTTGTAACAAAATAAACAAAACCAAAATGAAGATTCTAATTCAGCTAATTATAAGGTTACTTTCCACTCAATTAAAATAAACCATACAAAATGAAACTGATACTAATTGTAGAACATAAACAAAAACTTCATATAACCAGAGCAAATCAGGAGCAAGAAAATGAAATAAGACAGACCACTCCTGTGAGAGGATCTGACACAAAACTATAAATAAATTACAATAACGGCTAGGGAGGAACCCCACTACACATGCAGTAAAAGCCCAAATCAATTTTCAAGTCACCCAAATCACAGCATACATTGTCTCAAGGGACTTGTAAGCTCAAGACTTCACAATATTACAAAGAAACCCCAAAGGGTCCCAATGAGCAGCTCTGAGACTGTGGAGAGAGAAAAAACTCTTTAACAGGAAGAAATCTCTAACAGAACCAGAACATCTGCTGTGACCGGTTGGTGAGAGGAGGGAGAGAACAGTTGTAGAACAGTTGCTCACCTGGCAACTGCAGCAAAACCGTTGCTCACAGACCCTGTCATGCATAATAAAAGGAAACTTATATCAACAGACAGACAAACAGAACAATAGCTGCATATATTACCGCTGGTAGTATGTAGCCTACATACCGATGAGGCAGTAGCAGTTATCTCAAGCGGGGAAGGAAACCCTTGCACTGAGACAGCGCTCAGTTCCCTTTTCCCGGACGAGGGGAAATCACCCACAGGGAAATCTAAGAACCAGGAAACCAGTGTAACAACAGCAAATACGATGGCTAAATCTAGCAAGACCGATGCAGCCACTGCTAACTTTCCTGCAGATATGCAGGAGTCAGGTGGAGGGAAGTGAGGCAACCAGAAAGTGTGGGGTGCCTTCAACATCAGAGAGGCTCCATCAAGTTCCTTGGTGAGGTCTGTGAAGGTGGTCACTGAAAAGACATCAGCTTGGAAATGGTGGCCTGACAGAGAAACATGCTGGTTCGATCCCTGGAGGACAAATGTGGGTGTGAAGCAGCAGACTGGACTTTGGTTGTTCTCATCAGCTACCAAGTGTGAATGTGTGAAATGATGTGGTCTGGGTGATCCTAGACATCGACATTCAGGGAATTGATTTGTGTTGTCTTACCAAAGCTTTTACTGATATTATGACTTCAGAAAGCATTAATCACTTTATTGTGTTGTAGATTTGGTTTTACATTGATAAAATTGTTATTTACACTCAATATTCCATAAAATCGATAAAACATGTACTTGAGCAAATTTGTTAAAAATCAAAAACTGAAATCTCATAGTCTCTAAAGTATTCAGAGACTCACAATTGCTTCATGTTTGTTTGTAAAATCTATGTTGACCTAGTAAATCATTCTCTTAAGTGTTCTTAAAATTATATCACGTTTTAGTTCTACTGTCATTAGGGTTACGTAGCAAAACAAGTTGGTTAGGTTTAGTAAAAGATTACTTGGTTGTCCCTGTTATGAAGCCCTTATGCCGGAACTCCTACCATGTGACTCATTGGCTGAGAGTTCCATGTACAGACTGTCCTTCAGAGCCACTGCAGTCCACCTCAATGGACTTAGAGCAATGCCATCTACATTCCTTGACCAGCTCTAAATATTTTCGCCTTCTTGTGCTCTTGGGCCTCCTCTATACAATCTTCCCAGGGAACAGTAAGATCAAGCATAACAACTTGCCTCAAATTGTCAGATGTTAAGAACAGATTGGGCCTGGATGTTGTCCTTGCGGAGCTCCAAACAACCGTTTGGAGCAGGTTCTCAGCTCCAAACGGTTGTTTGGAGCTGAGAACCTGCACTTTTTGAAATTATATAAACTGTGTAGCTGGAGACGCACTGCATGACTTATCCTATTATATATGTTCTCATGTGAAAGAAGCAGATCAGGTTAATTCAGCTGCAGTATTCTGGAGACTGCAGCTGCTTCCCTATAGGTCAACCTTCAGTTGCCAATCATGAGCTGAAATTAGCAGTCCAGTTGGGATCCTGCGCTCAACCTTTGGTTTTTCTCCCCCCTGGACAAAGGCAATGTTATGCTCTGTTGAGAGCTGGTGTTTGCTCTGTAGGATCCCAGTGCAGATGGTGTCAGCCACTTCCTTCAGCACCTGGTCATTGTGCCACCCGAACCTGCCATCTCCCAAGGCTTTTGGACAGCACCTCAGGATGTGGTGCTGCAATAGATCGACGTGCCAAGTGCCTATATAGGTGACGAGACAGAATGGGACTGTGACATGACAGACAGTGGTAGGCCTATTTTCATTTACTTTCAGTTCCCAAAAACACTTCATATACATTTTATTTTCTGAGTTGTTCAGCCGTGTTTATAGTGGGTGGTTCTTCGTCACGCACACTCTGGTTAAAGCCCCCCGGGTTTTCTCATAGTGAGGTCTTGTGTAGCTATCAGGCCCGAATGGTCCGACTGCCACAGAGCCGACAGGGAAGTTGTGTCTCAGCATTACTTCCGCCTGTTCCACTGCCTCCCATGTGCCTGCCACTTTCTCCCAGGTCGAACTGTGATTCCTGCTGGTGTCTGCTGAGTGTCTATAAAGTAACAGCTCTCTGACTCTGGTGACTCTGGTGACAGCTTATTGCTGTGCCCGTGAAGGGAAATGCTGCCTAGGCTCTTTGGTAGACACAGCCACCTCCTTCCCCCCCCCAAAGGCAGCTACATGTTCCTTTACAATATTTCCAAAAAAAGAAAGCGTAATGTAAGCGTAAGGTTTGTTTTGCTCTACAATCTAATTTTAAAATTCTGAACACCAACTGCGCACTGTCAACACAGGCTCGACTATTCCCTACGGTGGAAGTCATCTGTCAGCTAGAATGAGATCAATGGTGTTAACTTTGTGGTCAGACTTTGTCTCCGGATGAGAGGGAGCTAATTGACTTTTAAAAAACTTTGGGCCCTGCAGTCAAATCCACTCCAGGAGCGCAGCTCAACTTTTCTGACATGGCTCTAGAGGATTGTTTGTGACAGGTTCATTTTCAACGGCTTTAATTGGTTTTTAGTTCTCAGCATTCTCTCTGACACACACTCTTTGTCTGTGTGTTGGAACAGATAAAGAATGACCTCTTTTCTCATCTCATCATTGACATGGATTTCTTGACAGAATGGTTAAATGTGAAACCACTTGTGTATCATTTATTTAATCATCTGTTAGCTTTTTCTAGGTTGTGGAATTACTACAGCTCCAAAACACGGCCACTGTCTCCGACAAAAGGTTATTGGGCAGGCTTGGCTCTGGTGACAGCCATACTGTAACATTAAGATCATTGTAGTCTGCTAAACTAGGTATAGATACTGTGGAGGAGATTATGGATTCAATGACTACTGTTGAGGAAAAGTAATGGAATATAATTGCTTTTTTCCCTCTAAAAAAACAGTTATCAGCTGGCAGGAGGTTTGCCATTATGTTACTGTAAAATTAACATTTATCTACCGTAACTAAAATTTACAGTTTTGTACTGTAATTCAAAAATACAGTATGAACTTGTTTTTCATTATTTTCACAGTATTTTCCAGTCAACTGACTGGCTAACTGTTTTTTCAAATTTTACAGTACCTCACAGTTGACTGACTGACCGTTTCCTTTTTTTTTTAAAAATACAATTCTTTTTTTTACCTGAATTAATCCAGAGGTAGGTTAAATACAAATGAATAGTAACACTAAATATGAGTAACGCAACTTTACTAAAGAAGACTAAAATAGACAAACCACAACAAAATATTCTTTGAAAGTCAAAAGCTAAATCATTGATTTTTCAATCATATAATTACAATGTAAAAGAGAAAAAATCACAACCTCTTATTGCATTTTCCTTTTTATTTTAATAAAAAGGAAAATTAAACTTATTTATTTTAAAAAGCTGGAAACAGCACATGCAGAACAATTGCATATTAAACTAGTACTAACAAAAATCTGGGAAAAAATATTGGTCATTATAATGTCAAAACAATTAAAATTAAAATAAGAATTTAACAAACCACCATTACGTAATTTCCAAATATGAACTATACATTCTGGCTCTACCAAAGTACTGAATTAGCTCACCATCTCAGATTAAGTCCCAATCAAAATCCAGTCTCCTCAGCAGAGTGGGCACGTGGATTGACTCTTGTTGTCTTCTTGTTGGTGACTTTGCCGCGTCCAGCCTTGGTTCCTATCTCAGGATTTATTCCAATGAAGTGCCAGAAGAATTATAGTGTTTCTTAAGACTCAAAAAGGGAAGTTGTGCGAACCTTCTTCCACTGAATAACCATGAATGAAAGGCTTCAAGTAACTTCAACTGATGTAGTGATTTTCATTGGTTTACACTGTCAAGACTGTAATACTTTATTCAATGGCAAAATATGTGTTCACAAGGTAACTTAGACATAAAAATTAGCTTACATTGTCTGACTAAGCAGTCTATGAAACTCCAGCTAGCTGCCTAGTCCATCTATGATGACCCCTGTCTCCTGTTTATTAGACCCATGCCATAGAGTGTTTTTGGTCTTTGTGGATTTCTTTTGTTTGAAGTTTCCTTTTTGTCACCGAACGACTGTAAGTCTCTTTTTGTTTTCCTGAATTAAAATATTTTTTTATTTGCACTCTGCATTTGGGTCCTGCTCCTTTGCCACAACCTTAACAAAAACCACAACAGCGAAGTGACCGAGACTGATCGTGTGGTGTTGTTGTACATCTGTGGCAGCTCATCTAATATGTCAGCCTCATGATCATCGAAGTCAGGAGGCTTCATCCTCAGGGGACCATGGAATAACAGACCATAATTAAGCAAGGCTAAAAACTCACATGGTTACAATCAACAGCAAAGTCAGCTCCACAAATGAGCTCATGAAATCTATTGTACAGACTGACTTAGAGAGGTGTCCACCAGAGGGACAACTCTAGTCAAACAAGAGGAAGCAGACAGCAGGATCTCAGTCCTGCCACACAGGAAGCTGCACACTCCTTCATGACAAGGTACAGACACTTCTGAATGTCTTTTGTGTGTTTTATTCCTTCTGTTTGCATGTCACCATCTGGCCCTCTCCCCTGCATTATCCTCTTTAAAGACGGATGGGTAAAATTGGCTCTAAGTAGCATGTCAGGATGCAAACGGCAGAGGGAACACTTCTAATTAAAATGTTTGCCCAGAAAAATCAGCCTCTGAGTTAGTGTGTTAATCACAGCTAATTTGTGTTAAAGGCGGCAGTGTTGCGGCTGGTTAATGTCTCACATCCGAGAGCCACATTGGGATGTTCTCCATGGCAACCAGAACCAGAGATGACTCTCACAACAAAAGGAGGGTTGTCTCTTAAATATGAATTTATGTATGTACAACAGTGTGTTCTTCTACCTGTACATCCCAGCGGAGGCTCGATGTCCTCCCATCAGCAAGGCAAGGCAAGTTTATTTGTATAGCACATTTCAACAACAAGGCAATTCAAAGTGCTTTGCATAAAACATTAAAAGCATTGGGATGAAACAGTGACATTAAAATACAATAATTGAAAAGAAAAAAAGAAAAAAATGTTCAAGTAGAATAAGACAGGTGATAAAAGTGCAGGAAATATAGATAGTTTTTTTTTTACTGAAAGGCAAGTTGTTCTTGATTTAAAAGAACAGAGTTGCAGCTGTCCTCCAGTTTTCTGAGTGTTTGTTCCAGATATGTGGAGCATAGAAACTGAACGCTGCATCTACATGTTTAGTTCTTGTTGAAGAATTTCTGTTCTCTCTTGAGGAACTTTAAGATGAGCATTCTCACGCACTATGCAAGGTCATCTAATGTATGGCAAGCCAAGGCAGGTGGTGAGTAACTGAAGGCTGTCTCGGCGTGGCATAATCACGGAATTTGTGCAAGACACACAGTGCTGGATACAGAATTTTACTATGGAGATAGCTATTCTTTTTGTGAGATTATGACATTACTCTTACAAAGCTAAATACACTTACACAAATACATTACAGAGACCAGAGATAGGCAGACTATCTTGGGATGCCATACTGTGAACCTGTTGATCTGTGTAGCGAACTGGAAGTCTCCTCAATATTGAGCTCTTATAATAAATTCTTCTTCTTAAGACATCCACGGTGGCCGCCTTTCTGAGTCAGCATCCATTCCATCAATTATTCCATTTCAGTTCTGACTGGGGACAGAAAGCCGACCTGTTCCAGGCGTCTTGCTATGGATGGTCCACAGCAAAGCAAAAGATATGAAATGTATTTTGGCCCTTAACAATTCAGTGCTTTGTAAACCAACAACAGTATTTTGAAGTCAATTCTTTGACAAACATGGCAGAGCTAAGGCTCCAGTGAGTTTGACCCCATGAGGTCTGGACAACAAAACAACCTCAACCCATCCCTTCCCATAAACTATAGACCTATATCAAAGCTGCCGTTCATTTCATAATTTTAGAAAAAGCCTCCGCCAAACAGCTTTCTACGGTTTTGACCTCACACAACATCTTGGACCATTTCCAATCTGGTTTCCGTCAAAAGCACTCAACTGAAACACATAAGAAAAAGTGTCTCTGCTGATTTCAGACTGATGCAGTGTCCAGCCTCCATATTGTTTCAATGGCAAATGCACTTGCGCCTATCTGAGCGTCCAGGGGTGTGTTGTTAAAATAAGGTGTGGGGTATTGCTGTCTTGTCATTAAAAAAAATTATTAAAATCCTGTTTTTTCCTGTGTTTTCATCCATATTACTGTAACTAACTGTCTTATTTGATGCATAGCTACTTTTAACTGTAAATCAGTGGAATGGTATAGGTATTTTGATAGGATCATAAGACCTGATGACCTTTCTCACTGCTCAATAATCTGGCTTCCTTTGTTCCACCCTTGATTTAAAGAGACTGACTCTTCCATCTACCTGACATCTTAGAAGTCAGGACAAGGAAAAAAGTAACAGACAAACATGGAGTGATGAAGCTGCTACTTCTACAAAAGACATACTGAAGGGCTTTCAGACCTTTCCCTTATTTGTGCAGCCTTGCAAGAACTGCAGTAAAAGTCCCAACATAACTGATGTTCAACTGAACATCAGTTATGTTCAACTGATTTGAAGGTGATCAGACAGGACTCATGGGAGTCATTGCAGCAGATTTCTTAGAGACACACGTTAGAGACACATGTTCAGGTGTATGCTTTAAATATAAATGCCAGACAGCTTTAAAGATGAGCTAATCATCATCTGCGGCTTTTCTGATGCCCATAAACATTATTAGATGATTGCATATGGCCATTGGTTAGCCACTCAGTCACTAGCCATATGTTCGTCTGACAGCCATCCCCTTCAACACGCCTCCGCATTCCAGTTCTGCCTCTTTAATTTCAAATCATTCTACTTCAATGACATGAAACTTTGGAGTTTGACTAAACTTTGGGAGAGTGGGGTATTTTTCCATTAAGTCGTAGTTATGTTTGATGTCGCTGCAGCCAGCCACAAAACAACATTCAGCTTCCAAGTGTGTGTATACAGTATGTATGTGTTCATGTGTGAAGCCTCTCCCAGATATGACTCACACATATCTGTCTGCCAGAATATCCTCCTTTTAATGGCATGGGAGGGAAAAAAAACTCCATCCATCAACTGTTTTAATAATCTATTCAGTGAGTGGGAGATCAAACAAGAGTGTCCTCACACCGCCAGCCAATAATGAGATTTTTCACTCAGGCACTGTCGAAGCCAACGATGGTTTTTAGAGTTTCTCTGGGGAGACATTCTAGATCTTGAACGACTTGTCTATGTGTAATTCACAGTCCTAACGTACACATCAGATGGATGTGCTATTGTGCAAATCCATAGTTTGTAATACTATAAAAGATCAGAGAATAATCATATGAAGCACATACTGTAAATCAAATATTTAAATAGCGCTTTTTGAGATGTATAGACCACCCAGAGTGCTTTGCAGTACAAGTTACATTCACCCCTTCACACATTCATTGAGCACATTTTCTATCATACGTCATTCATACAGCGCCGGCAGGACACTACGACATGCAGACTGGAGGACACGGGGATCGAACCATCAACAATCTCGTTAGTGGACGACTTGTGATGGTTTGAACTAGTTTGGTCTCAAAAGCAGACCACGAATCCGGGAAAGCAGTTTAAAGGGTGTTTAATTAGACGTTCACAAAATGCAGCAGAGGTGGACGGCAGGCTGGCAGGTAAGCAGGGGCGGGGCAGGTTGACGAGGCTGAGCTGAGCCAAGGTCCAGGAGAATAACCAATCTTTCCAGGTTCTAACTAATGAACCACAGCCACCCAAACTGTGACCTTAACACAGTTTGGGTGTTTTTCCTCCTCAAATTTCTGAGGAGGCACCATACCACTACCTCCCAATCTGTTTCCAGGCTATGATCAGTTTAAACAGAGAATCCATACCCCTAAGTGCTCTGGTGGATTCAGCAGCTGATGGCAACTTCAGTGCCATCTTCAACTTTAACCAAAAGGGGTAAATTCCCTACATGGCAGACTTTTGACTAAAGTTACACATCAAACTACACCCCTTATTTAATCTACTCAAGCAAGCACATTGAAATTTAGCTACATAAGAAAATCCAATTAGACAAAATAGCATGGAATAAAGCAATTAAATCTTCACCAACAGCTCTCTGTTGTCAGCTGAAAATGAGTAGAGAATGCTTGGATATTGGGCTGGATTGCATAAGATTACACATGCTATTATGTCTATGTGGGCTACATGTGATTTTTGATGTTTATGTTTAGGGAATCAAGGCTTGTAAAATATGTAATTTAAGTAGTCTGGCTTTAATTTGATGCACCATGTGAATGTATATATTTATGTTCACAATTTAATGTCATCATTCAGAAAATTGTGCAGTGGGAATGATACATTTGCAGCATATATAATTTTCTATAAGGGATGGTACTGCAAGATTTGCATGTATGCCCACTTAATAGAAGGATAGGGATTATTTTATCTATTTGGCGTTACTGTCAAGTCTTTGACAAGTTTAGCATTTACATGACATGCCTGTTCAGAGAGGTTTAATGAGGCACCTGACACTTGTTTATTTTGTATCTTCTTTTTTTTTGACAATAACGGACAGGCATTTTATAAGTCTAATTATATCTCCAGATCCTCATAATTATTGTGACCCCTAAACAATCACACCAGGAGAACCTAACCTCCCTGCCCTTCCACGTGCTTACTTGGAGCAGGGAGAGCAAACCTACCTACCCCTGCATGATCCTCCATGGAATGTGAAGCAGGGAGAACAGCAGCTAAGGACAAGGGCTGTGTATTGGTAAAAATCAGGCGACACGATACGTATTAGACAAAGGGGTTTTGATTCAATCTGTTGCGATACTGTAAGCAAGGCAATATAAGGCTATTTTAAAAATCTACTTTTAGTATAAAGGATACACCATATGTATCCTTTATACTAAATTCAACACTGCACTTTCTTGGCCCATGGACAAACAAGTGTGTGAACATTTACACTACATTACATTTAGTACATTAAGAGTAGGCTCTCTGCTGCCCTTATATATAAAATGATCTTCATTTCTTTGAGGATCACAAAACATATATGGGGTAATTAAATGAAAATCGTAATACAAACAGAGTTATGGTTTTAGAAGTGAGGAAAAATAATCTGATACACTGCAATATCTTGAGGAAATATTCTCTTCCAGGAACTACCCAGTAATTATCTTGCCTAGGGCACCAAAATGGCGACAGCCGGCCCTGCGCTGGGATACACAGAGCTAAACGGAGATAAACAGACGAACCAACAAGAACAAAGACTATATATGTCATGATTCTGTTAACTCTGTTAAGTTACTTTTTTTTCATCCCTTGTGTTTCTTGTATTTAGTTTTCCATTAACTGTTTTACTTTGTAGACCCTTTCCTCACGTTCCATCCATCCATCGTCTACCGCTTTATCCATTTAAGGGTCGCGGGGGGTCGCTGGAGCCAATCCCAGCAGACATTGGTTGAGAGGCGGGGTACACCCTGGACAGGACGCCAGCCTATCACAGTGCCACATTCACACCTACGGTTAATTTAGAGTCTCCAATGAACCTAACCCCATTCTGCATGTCTTTGGACTGTGGGAGGAAGCCGGAGAACCCGGAGAGAACCCACGCATACACGGGGAGAACATGCAAACTCCACACAGATAGGCCCTGGTTGAACCGGGATTCAAACCCAGAACCTTCTTGCTGTGAGGTGAAGGTGCTAACCACTACACCACGTGCAGCCCCCTTTCCTCACGTTCCTCACTTATTTAATCGTCTCTCCTTCACTTCCTTTTACCGTGTCTTGTTTCTGTTCACTTGACTTTTTCCTGCGTCTCCTGCCCTGTGATTGTCTGCTCCTGCTTCAAATTTGTTCCACCGGTGTTCAATTTGCCCCGCCCACCTTGGGTGTATCTAGCCTCTGTGCTCCCAGTCCTCTGTCAGTTCGTCCTGTTGGACACGTGGGATTCTTGCCCTGTTCCTTGTCGGTGGTGTTTGTTGCAGTCGGTTTCCATTCTCCGGTTTACTGGTTAGTAACCTTTGTCTCCTGGTCCTGCTTGTTCCCAGTGTATTTGGGGTTTTTTTTCATCATAGATGTATTTTTTTTTTACTTTTTCCTTTTCATTACCTGAAAGACTGTAAGTTTGTTTTCCTTTATTAAAATACTTTGCACTCTGCATTTGGGTCCTGTTTCCTGCATTCCCCTGACAATATACACACAAGAGGGCACAGGTAATGATACATTGGGGACAAAAGTGTTGATGATCACAAGGAAACAAAAGAAATGTGAAGTAACAGAAAACCAGACGGGAGCACAGGTAATGGATTACAAAATAAAACAGGAAATGCAAAACTCAGGATGAACAAAACAAGGGATCACAAAAAAGTAACTTAACATAAACTGAGACACACAAGGAAAGACATTCACATAAATCATACACAATAAATTCGCACAGAGAAACAAAGGTCTATAACGAGTTCTCAACGTTCATTAGTCTCAAAGAAGGTCCACGTGAAACAAATGTCTGTGTCCTAGCGGACCATGAAAATAAGCCTGTCAAACAGAAAAAATATCTGTGTTGGAACCAGTGTCTTGTAAAAGGGATATGCAAAATAAGTGACCTTTACTTGGATGGAGTGTTTGTCTTTTTTTGAAATTCACTGGAAATATGATTAGAAAGGAGTAATCTTATACTTACAAATTAGAGATGATAAGAATCCAGAAGTGGACTTTAGAATTACCTGGTGTAGCACATAGGGCAGCTGTGTTTTACAAAATATTAAACTTAATTATCTGAGGAGCAAATGGCAGAAGGACTTTGGGTGTGATGGGAGCGATGAGGAATGGTACACAATACTTTCGAATACTGATAATTATGTAAAAGAGGCTAGAGGAAAATTCACTCATACATGATTCCATAGGTTTTATTTTACAATTTCCACGCTCCACAGAATGGCTCAATGAACAACAATTTATGCTGGTATTGTTTGACAGACACAGAAACATTTATACAACCTATTTGGGATTGCAAGTACTAGACTAGACTACTACTAGACTATTACGAAGGATTTCCTTTTAAAAGTCAGTCAGTGCGCCAAGCCAATTAGCGAGGAACTTTGCGGTAGAGACCCACACCTTTTCCAGTTGACGTTAACGCTGTTGTTTTTGTGATTGCCTTTGTGTTTTTTGATTTGTTGTTGTGATTTGCACATCAGGGGCACCGTACTTTAGAGACAATGCATCTCATCCAAAATGCTGCAGCACATGTACTGACAAGAACCAGGAAGAGAAATTAAGTCTTTATTAGACTGGCCTCCTGTTAAATTTAGAATAGAATTTAAAAATTCTCCTCCTCTACTACAAAGCCCTAATGGTAGGGCACCATCCTACCTTAAAGAACTCACAGTAGTATATTACTCAACTAGAGGGCTGCGCTCCCAGAATGCAGGGACTTACTGTCCCTAAAGTTTCCAAAAGTACAGTGAGAGCCACAGCCCACAGCCATCAAGCTGCTCACCTGTGGAATCATCTCCTGGTTTCAGTCCGGGAGGCAGACACCCTCTCTAGATTCAAGACTAGGCTTGAAACCTCATCACTCATGGAGCTTCGCTTTTCCCCTCTCCCTCACATTAATGTCCCGTCAACACATGTCACTGACTTTACATTTAGAAACATTTATTCAAAAGATGGGCTGCACGGTGGTGTAGTGGTTAGCACCTTCGCCTCACAGCAAGAAGGTTCTGGGTTCGAATCCCGGTTCAACCAGGGCCTTTCTGTGTGGAGTTTGCATGTTCTCCCCGTGTATGCGTGGGTTCTCTCCAGGTTCTCCGGCTTCCTCCCACAATCCAAAGACATGCAGAATGGGATTAGGTTCATTGGAGACTCTAAATTAACCGTAGGTGTGAATGTGAGAGTGAATCGTTGTTTGTCTCTGTATATGGCCCTGCGATAGGCTGGTGAACCCCGCCTCTCGCCTCGCGACTCTTAAATGGATAAAGCGGTAGACGATGAATGAATGAATGATATTCAAAAGATAACAAGTTGAAAACAACAATATCTGATTTAACAAATGTGAATATATACAGGTCTGAGAGTGTGCGTGTCTGTGTAGAGATCTATCAAATAGCACACCCTTTGCCTGAATGAGATTTTTATTTTATTTCGCCAATCATAGTCAAAGTTCCTCAAATACTCATGAATCACAGATTAAATACATGTTGGCAAAGGAGAAGAAAGATGTATCCGCTTTGTCCCAACTGACAGTCGACAGCAGCAACAGCAGCAACATTTTGCCGCTCGCACTGCGTCTTTTTATTTGTGATCCCGCTGCTGTGGCCAACAAATAACGTTGCTTTCCCGGCATCCACCTCCCCTACAGTCGTGTCTTTCCCAGTAAGAAGTTAGTTTTTTTTTGTTCTTTTCTCACCTGTCGCCATTATTCACCATGACGAAAGAACAGTGTATGCCAGGCTCATTAATATATAGATCAGCATACATGAGGTGATTTGCATTGACTATTTATGGTTAAAAATAGGCTTGTACAGGGTGAGATATGAGGCTGATTCACATACGCACACTGCGATCTTACAGGTGTGCCTACGCACGGTTTTATAAGTGAATTTTTTTGGCGTAATCCATTTTTGGCTTTTGGGCGCACGTACAGTTTTAGGAAGGATCCTACGCACAGTTTTATAAATGAGACCCCAGATGAGAGAAGCGTCTGAGTGTGTTAACACAACATAATCAAATATCACACATAGCATAAAACATGAGATCAAACAGAAAGAAAATGAAGAGAAGGAGATCAAAAGAGAGAAGAAGGGTAAATAATTAATGCACTGTTTGTGTATGTTGTGTGTTGCTGTGTGTGTATATAAAAAGATGAAACTTTGCTGCTGTGCAAGCAGGTCAGTTCAGTGCTTGACATAGAGCACACGGGATACATTTCACAGGAAGATCTGAAGATGGTCTTGAGATGCTACAGTATGCCCATTTTAGAAACAAGGTAGACACACCCACCCAGAGTGTTGAAGGCCTCTCCAGGAATGCCTTAGATTAAGATGTTCTATGTCTATGTTCGGATTTGCTGTCATGTCCCTCAGATTTGTGTAAGATGTGCCTCGAGACGGTTTCAATTTTCAAGAAGATAATAACAATCCTGACATGACTTCTAGTGACCTAGACTTATTATTGCTATAATACTGGAATGGTCCTATGAGACTTTAAGCCTTTTTGGTTTGGCTGTCAGCATGTGAGCTGGACCAAGAATCTTCTCTGTTCAGATTTGTGTTGAATAACTCAATTAAAAATAATAATAACGAAAAAGAATAACTCAATTAAAGGACGACTGAGGCTCACTGAGTTCATTCTTTTATTCCCGACTGTAAAAAAAGATAAAATGTTCAGTCATCTTTCATCAAAGATCTGTTCATCCGAGACCTCGGTGAAAGAGAAGTGCAGATTTGCTACAGTAAGTAGTATACAATCTTCATCAGTCTGTTTTCTACTGAGCTAGATCCTAACAAAGTTAAAGCAATCTTACAGATGGCAGTGATCCGGAGAAGCTATAAGCAAACTGAGGGAAAGCGCAAGCAGCGCATGGTCTGCTGATGGACCATAAACCCCTGGTCCCACAGCTGCACACCACTTTCATGTCTCCATCTGCAAACTAAGTTATTTGTTCCTTTTACTTTGAAATTGTCAGTTCCATTTCCTGCCATTGTGTGTTTCCCCCGCCCTAATGTGTTTCCCCTGGTGCCATTATCCCCACTCCTCCTGTGTATTTAGTCTGTGGTCCCCGAGTGTTTCGTCTAGGATTTTTGTCAGCAGCAGGGGCAGTCCTAATCCTTATTTTGCTGCCATGTTTCAGTCAAAAAGTTTTTCACTACAAAATAAGTCGTTCAGAAGTGCATTCTTGGAAGTAGGTGTGGAATGTAGAAGGTGGACGGAAAGTCAGTCCTATCGCCTTTTCCTAACCACTTTCCCTTAACTCAATGGAAATCGTCATGTGGTCAAGAAAAGGTGTAAAGAAGCATCCTAGGACTTAGTAAAAACCAACAGTGCAGTATAAAAAAAAGTTCCAGCCTATTTTTAATTTTCATAGTATAAGCGATGCTGAACACCTGAGCAAGAATACAGTATGCCGTGCAGATTGCAGGGTTGTACTTGCTCTGACTAAACTGGTGGATGGGTTGGATCTGGGTTTGGACTGACATGCACAAAACAGCACAATGCTGTACAATAGGCAATTAAAAAAAAAAATCTGGAGATCAGGTCGGTACACAAGTAGTCAGTCAGAGAAGGCTAACAAAACCAGACCAAGGGTAAGGCATAAAGGTGAGGACAAAAATACCATGACACGTCAAAAACACTACAACGGCTCAACGGGAAAACCACTGGAACGCGTGTGCAGAAACAAAGACGAACTGGCAAAGGGACGAGGGAACCAAAAACACAGGAGGAGTGGAAATAATTGCACCAGGTGAAACACATGAGGGCGGGGCAGACCATCACAGGAGCGAGAAACACAAAGGCAGGAAGCGGAGACCTGCAATGAGAGGAGAAGTGAACTGAAATTTCAGCTAGGTCACCTTGGACAATAATTCGAACAAGTTCCCTAAACCGCTGGGTTTCGTGTTCCAGGCGCAGCATGTGGCTGCGACAGGAAAATGGCAGCCACAACATCTTGACCGTCAGCAATCCCATCAGTTTCACATGCCAGGGATTTCAATGCTTAAATAGGGATTTTAAAAATCCCTTCCCACTTTCCAGCAGCCCACACACCCCACTCCATCTTGCATTATACCCACCCATGGTGTTCAGACATAAGCCCCCTGCTTTTCATAAAATTACGTCTTTCTTAGCACATGAAATCATCCTGGATTATAAATAAGAGTAAGCGTGAGCCTCTTTGTCTCTCATTAGCAGAGCAGGGAAGCACGCAGATTGAGGATCATTCTCATATCTGCTTGTTTGGACTAATTATGTGCTTTGGAAGCAGAAAACAGAGCAGCAGGGCATCACTTTAATTTGTAGCTTCTAAAAAAAGAAAAACTGTAGAAGGAAAAATCATTATACAAAGTTAGTCATGTTTACACGGCTTAAAAAATGAGTGTTCAAGATTTTGAGTACAAGTCAGCCTCTAATCAAATGTATATTAGGTCAGGCAGCTAAATGCCCAGTGAGCAGCGTGGAGAAACACAAATAACTCACAAAACGGAGTGAAATTTCAATTTGTTGGGTATACCCTCACAAAGAGATGGTCAAAAGTTTATACATACACATGCAATAGCTGGTATAGATGTTGCACTGGACTATTTATTCCACAGGCTCTTTGGGGAGGATGTAGAGTGTGTTGATACCACAGTCTATGGTTGATACTTGCCCCGGCAATACTCTGTGAACCTAAGCTGCTCGCTGGAGTTTCTCCCTTGGTGTTTGTATTTTGGTCTCTTGATTTAGCTGATTTAAATAATGTATAAATTAATCTGAGATTAATGATAAACATAGAATCGTACTTTTTTACTTCTTTTTTTTGACCTTCTTTGCTTTGGACTGGAATTTAATGTTGTCTCTATTGTCTTATCGAGAGCTTACAAGTCACACTCACTCATTCTCACATATATCATTCTCTATCACATTCACATAATGCCGACTCAACTGTCAGGGGAAATTTAGGGTCTATATATAATATATATAATCCACTTTGGCATATGAACTGGAGGGAGGGGGAATTGAACCATCAATCTTACGTTTGGTGTACGACCCCCTGCCTCCCTAACTCTAAGCATGTTAGCCGAGTTCACACTACACGATTTCCACCGACAAGTCGGAGGAAAATCAGCGTGAAATCGGGGCATGCAAATCGGCAATCAGTCGCTATGTATTTACTACCAACGATGCGATCAAAGTGACTCACCGAGGCCTCGTCAACATTTTTCAGATATCTAGCAGGCTTAATATATGGGAAGTCGGGGAAACAGCGGGGAACCCATCTCCCGCAGTGTGAGCTGTGATGTGACAGGCAGTAAGTGCGTGAACCTGGAAACACGGGAGAGGAACTGTAGCATAACAATACAACAACACTCTTCACCCATATTCTCTACCTTTTCCCTGTCTCTGAAAAACAAATCCTCACGCAGACGAAATGCAGTGTTTTTCTTTCATGTCGTGCGTTTTCACTGCAGCAGATGATGATTGTCACCTCGAGCTGCTTTAATGCGGACACTCATATTAACATGTAGTATATTAACATATTTCTCTCCGTCCGCACAACACAGAGAGCGTCCGCCCAAACTACTTCCTCTTTCTGACCTGTCAACATAAGAGTATCCTGCAATGAACAGTTTCTTTCTGACGTCCATTGTGAAAGTGACAAACAATTCCATGTTTTGCGCGTTTATCGCACATTTTCCCGTGTCACTTCTCACGTGTGTTTTTGTGACAAATGTACTTTGGAGACATTACTCCTGGTGAAGGATTGTGTAGTGTAAGATCCCCTGTCACCGATTAGTCACGTAGTTTGAACAGCACAACGACTGAAGGCCTGTGATTACAAGACAGAAAGTCGTGTAGTACGAACGGCTCAGAGATTTGACCACTTTGAAAATCGTTAAGTGTGCCCAAGTCATAAGTGTAATGCAGTGGTTTCCAAACTGGGAGGCGCGACCCCTGGGGGCGCGTGGCGCAGTGAGGCCAGATGTAAGCAAATGATGCATATCAAGGCAAATCACCACAGTGAGGCCACAGTGTGTTTCGTGTTTCAAAATAATGGCAAGATAGACAAAAATATGTCTTATTTCAAAGGAACGAGAATTTTCTTTTTCTTTCTTTCTTGAAACCATCTAAAAAAAGAACAGATCAGACCATTTTGTGATTGGCTGATTCTAATAAATGAGCTAAAGCATAGGGAAAAAGTTTACTCCTGCTAATGTTGCTTATATTCAAGTACATTATAATTCAGAGAACATTCAAGAGATCATTTCCAACATCTCTCCATGTGCTTTCTAGCTGAAGCATCAGTCCATGCCTGCTAATGAGAAGATAAATTCAAGATTGTGTACATTTGCTGGCTCTGTTCTTTTTACTATGTTTTCTTTAATTATTCTAATCAAAATCTAATCTATCTTTGTTTATCATTATTGACTGTGTTAGAAAGTGAGTCATCTGTGAATCCAATTTAAATGCATAGATGTGTAAATCCCCACAGTGGAGATGATTATGTGTACGCATGGTTCTTTTTGCTTTTCAGTTTGAGTGTGTGAAACTGCCCCCCCCCCCCACTCACACACACAAAGCCTGACTGCTGTAAATTTTGACTAAAAGATTAGTGCTCCTGTGAAATGTCACAAGAAACAAATAATTCAAGTGACCGTTAAACCATTACTGTATGAGTTTTAAGAAACACGATTCAGAATTTTACATGACCATGGCAAGGTAAACAGGAAGCATACTGTCTAAAAAGGACAACCAAGGATTTCTTTTCTTCGACAGAGGACAATGGGTGGACTGTTACTGACAGTAAGTGTTAGCAACGCTTTGCATTCACTACTTGCACTTGAGCCGTGACTGATAAGAACCAGCCAGGAAGTGAGTGTAGATGTATTAGTGTGGCCGTAGCCTGAGCCATCCCTTCAACATGCCATATGCTAATTTACACACTAATAACTGACTGTTAGAGAGAACCTCCAATGTCTGGAGCAGCTTGAGCATTTGGCTGTGAAATTAAACTTTGTGAATAATGTTTTGTTGTTTGATATCTACCTACCAACCTACCAACTGTACCTACCTACCTGGGCCGGAGTGGGTAATCGGGAGATTCGGGCGGATTCCCGGTGGGCCGCTTCAATTTCACTTCACTTTTGAGCCGGTCGAAGAAAACAGCAACCGACAATTGTCCCGTTAGTTCACTTCTCTAAAAGTTCGCAGCGCAGCCTCTGCCTGACAGCGCAGCAGCCTCTGCAGTTCCCCCCTCCTACCGGATAGAGTTGGTTGGGTCCATATAGCTTCTCAGGAACCAACAGCTTCACCATCTCGACAGTAGAAAGAGGCCGGGAGGGCTGAAAAGGCCAGGTTCAAGAGAAAAGGGCCAATGCGGGAGGGCGCTGCCAAATGTGCCAAACTCACAGAAATGTTTTTGAGAGGACAGACCCAAGTGGCAGCTGGTAAAGAGAGATATAGGCCTAATGATTAGCAGTGTAATTATTAGGCAAACATTTTAGGCTTAAATATTCGCCTATTTGTGTCGCCCATAGTGAATAACAGAATTTGCTAATATTATAAAAATATTGCTAAAAACAACAACAACCTCAAGCTTGATCTGTGTACACAGTCAAATGACGTCTTAATGATTTTTTCTTGTAGCCTCTGAGCAGCGGATAGGCCAGTCCCCTGATGAAAATGAGGAAGAGGAGCCAGAGGCCATGATTGCAGAAGGGACAGGTAGAGAGGATAACAGAGCAAACAATATCAATGAAAGATATTTCATGTAAGATTAGATAACACACACAGAGCAGGAGTGCTGATAGATTCTACATGATATCCAGATATTCAGAATGGTGTTAACATTAGGCTATAGATTTAGAGTTACGCTAGACAGAATTTTATTGTGCCGCATAAATGCATTACAATAAAATGATTGAATAAATAATAGGTCAAAGTTGTTTAATCAAGAGTTCCCATCTGCGTTCATGACATCACAGTGTCTATGCCCTTCTGCGTTTTTTAATGCCATGCAACACAGGGGAGTCAGAGAGAGGAGATGAAGAGACAGTATCAGAGATAGACAACAGCAGCCCAGCAGAAGATCCCAGAGGTACAGACAGATGCTAGTGTCGACGAGGAGACCGATCATTTTGATTATTTTGCTCATCCACAACCACAGGATTTAGACACGTTTTTCCATTACCATCCTCAGCAACCCACAAAACGTCCTCTGCTAGCTAAAGTTTTTCACAGCAAGCAAGGCACCAACCGCAAGTGGCTGACATACAGTGAAAAACATAATCACTGTATTGTGTTTGGCATTTGCACCTGCAGCAAGTGATAGTCCTTTCATAAAGGGAGGTATGAAAACATGGAAACATGTTCGTCAGCGGATAGAGGAGCATGAGGAAAGTAAGGTCCACAGAGATAGTGCTGGTGCTTACTTTCTATTGGCTAAAAGGGCAGATGTAAAAAGCCTGCTGGCTGGCAAACAAATGTCTCTACATCATGAGCAGGTCAAAAAGAAGCGTCAGGTGATGGAAAGCATCATGGATGTGATAAAAGTCATGGGCAAATGTGGACTTAGTTACAGAGGGGGTCAAGCAGAGGCTGCTTACACTGTAGAAAATCCTGCAGTCAATCATGGCAACTTTCTAGAATTGGTCATACTTTTGAGCCGGTATGATCTGTGCCTTCAACAGCACATAAGCAGTTGTATTGAGCAAAGCAAGGCGCTTCATGACACTGGTGCAAAAGGTAGAGGTTCTCTTGTGACTGTACTTTCAAAGGACATTGTTTGTAAAGTTGTGGATGTTCTCAGCCAGGTGATGAAGGACACGATTGCAGATGAGGTTAGAGAGGCAGGAATGTTTTCAGTTCAAATTGATACAACCCAAGATGTCACATCATAGGACCAGTGAGCTATCATTGTCAGATATGTCCCAAGTGCCATTCATGAGCGGTTGGTCGCTGTGGTGGACTGTGAAAATTCCACAGGCAAGTATTTCACAGAGCTGCTGAAACAGACATTAGACAAACTCAGCATTGACACTGGCACGTGTGGGCAACTCCACTGATGGTGCAGCAAGTATGCAGGGACAGTACAAAGGGTTCTCTGCATTTCTCTCTGCCTTGTGATCTGGCGCTATACAAATACAATTGAATTCAATTGAATTGAATACATTTGTTAGAACATATTATAAATAAAAACTACACGGTAGTAAGAGCTGAACTGTTCTTTCGTGTATTCAATTTTCCACCACACCATAGAAAAAGTGGGCCGGTCTTGGGCCTGAAACTCCCGGGCTGAATAGTGGCCCCACTCCGGCCCTGCTACCTACTGTTATGTTTTCGGGTTGTATTGTGTTGGGTTTTTGGTTTCTGTTTTTTCTCCTGTTCTCCCCCCCCCCCCTCCATTTTTGCTCTCCTTTCGCAGTGTGTGCGGCAGGAGGCGGGGCTGGCTCCCTCTCTGCTCATGATACAAACCTGGCGTCAATCACCTATATCACCGCTCTCCATTAATACCTGGCCATGACTCCACTCCTGCCCCAGATAATTCCGTCTCGTTCGGTGGTGCGCCAGCGAACTTTTGATCTCAAATGTTTTTTGATAGATGCTGTTGTTTTTGTCTAATGTTTCCTTTTTTGTACTTTTTTCAGTGTGCGCTCCGCTGCCATACAGATGCTGTGTTTTTTCCTCGGGGCCCGTCGGCTTCCTGCCATCGCCACCAGATTTTTAGTTCTTTTGTATTTGACATTATGTTTTCGTAAAAAAAACCTTGTGTTGGTCAATAAATTGTGTAGAACTTTGTGAGGGGGCGGTGATGGATGTCGCTATGGGTTGCCAGATTGTGAAAACTCAGCGGGGACCTGCCACCCTCAGGCTTTTGACAACCACCTCCCATGACAAGCAAATTTTCCAAGTTTGGTGATTTTTACTGTGTTTTTTAGCGTGAGGTGGTCTATACAAAGCTTTGAACAATGACACACGAGTGGGCATGTTCTAGAAGGACCCCTGTTGAGCGACAAAGCCAAGCACCAAGCTTCCATGGAGCGTGTGGGTGAGGGCCTAATCTGGCAACCCTCCAAACCATCTTTGAAAACACAAAGACCTGCATTGTCTGGTGTGATGGTGGGTGCACTGCCTGCACCCACCATCTGCGTAAAATTGCAGAGACCCCCTGTTTCTCTTCTTCTTATCTGATTCAGTGGTGTCTGTACAGATTTTCCGAGAAAAACCTCTTTATCTGGTCAAAGAGCAAAAAGCACAATCTCAGCTTGTGAAGAAGTGAAATATTGCAGATAATGTTTGGGCGTTTCTTTCTTATTGTTCATGTCTCCCTTCTGGAGCAGTGTAATCTTCCCCTCTTACAGGATCCAGGATGGTCTGGTTCGGTCCAGGTGAGTTTACTGAGTTAAGACTGTGTGCAGGTCATCCATCAGATGCAGCTCCATGACATTAGAGCGCTGCTGCTCAGGGAGTATCTCAGTTCAGGACCTGCAGAACTCCGTCTGCTCTGCTGCATCTCAGCAATGTCACACTCGGAAAAGAAACTGGACCGTTATGAATTATGTGACTCTTTCAGCTCCATGTGTGTCTCTCCTATCACGCACACACACACACACACACACACACACACACACACACGACAGCCATCAGTTATTTTTTATTGTTCAATTAAGCTGAAGATTGAATCAAGACTAAGTTGACATTTCTGCCCAGGGGACCAGCAGCTGTTTTATTATCCATGCCATTTACCTTCTGTACAGCTCCCTGAAGACAGCACTGCCTCAGCTAATCAATACAAACTTGTAGCCACATGGTCAGGGTCGGCAGCCATGATAATAGAGATTCTGAACAGCTATTATCATGGCCATGAAGTATCTTTCCTAAACATTTAGATGTTGCAATGCTTCCTTTCCTATCTCATTTAGCATAGGGTTCACTGGACCTTCCTATGTGAAAGGAAAGGAGAGATAGACGCCCCACAATTCATTGCAGCAGCGATATTTAATGTGACACGCCATGCATGGACGTAAACAAGTAAATCTGAGGTAGAAGAAAAAGAACAGATGAATATGACCCAGGAGAGACGCACGTCATCATGTAAGTTTCTTTTGCATATGAATCATTGACTTCTGATGTCACACGGTGCCATGTCAATGTCACAACCTTTTACTTTCAGTTTTGTAGCCTAGATTATTGTTTTTATTTTAAGTCCGACCTTGGTAATGAATAATAGTTTTCACCGTGTTGTCCATGTTTACCATGAATCAACCGGCTGAGAACTCAGGGGGGCCAAGTCACCTAGAAGATGCTTTTTGTAGTCTCTCTTCAGAAATGTGTAGTTTCACCACGGGAGACGCACGTCAACAACATCCACCATCACATGATGATGAAGTTTAGTGTCAGTGGAGTCGGATTCTCTGAGCAACACTGTCGGCTTTCCCCAAGTCCTTTGATTCCTCCTCTACACCAGTGCCTTGACCTCATAACATTTTAAGGAAAAGTGGTTCGGAAAAGGCGTCAGGACGGACATTCTGAATCCAGCCAGAGACCTGCAGCAGCTACAAGAAGCATGGCAGGGTTACATAGTCTCCACCAGACACTCAGGCCCCAGGCTCGTTGTTTGGAAAGTACTTTATAGGCAATTTGATTAACACTAATTTGTTTGATGATATGTACTATAAAAAGTGAAATATAACTTGAAATTATGAGCAAGGCAAGTTTATTTGTACAGCACATTTCAACAACAAGGCAATTCAAAGTGCTTAACATCCAACATTAAAAGCAATTGGGAAGAAACAGATAAAATCACATTAAAATATAATAATTCAAAAGAAAAAGAGGAAATAAAAACATGTTAAAGTAGAATAAGAGGTTTAAAAAGTTACAGTGCAGTACAAGAAATGTATAGATAGTATTTAATGAAAGGCAACGGCAAACAAAAAAGTGTTCAGACTTGATTAAAGAGAACTGAGAGTTGCAGCTGTACTGCAGTATTCTGGGAGTCTGTTTCAGATATGTGGAGCATAAAAACTGAATGCCGCCTCTCCATGTTTAGTTCTGACTCTGGGGACAAAGAGCAGGCCTGTCTCAGACGACCTGAGTCATCTGGATGGTTCGTAGCAGAGCAGAAGATCAGAAATATATTTTGGCCCTAAACCATTCAGTGCTTTGTAAACCAACAGTAGTATTTTGAAGTCAATTATTTGACCAACGGGAAGCCAGTGTAAAGATCTGGGGGCTGGAGTTAAATGATCTACTCTTTTGGTCTTAGTGAGGACTCGAGCAGCAGCGTTCTGTATTAACTACAGCTGTCTGAGTGATGTGAGTGTTGAGCCTGGTGAAGGTGAATGCATGGAAAAGGTTTTACAAATCCTGCTGAGACAAAAGTCCTTTAATCCTTGGTATATTCTTTAGGTGATAGTAGGCTGACTTAGTAATCATTTTAATGTGGCTTTTGAGTTCAGGTCTGAGTCCATGACTACACCAAGATTTCTGGCTTGGTTTGTGGTTTTAAACATTACTGTTTGAAGCTGGGTGCTAACTTTAAATCGTTCTTCCTTGGCTCCAAAAACAATTATTTAAATTTTTCTCTTTGTTTATTTGACGAAAAATCTTGGTGCATCCAGTCATTGATTTCCTCAATGCATTCACTCAGTGTTTGTATTGGACCATAGTCCCCAGGTGATATTGTTATATAAATTTAAGTGTCATCTGCATAATTATGGTAACATATTTTGTTGTTTTCAATGATCTGAGCCATTGGGAGCATGTAGATGTTGAACAGAAGAGGCCCCAGAATGGAGCCTTGGGGAACTCCACATGTAATTTTTACCAACTCAGATGTGTTATTACCAATAGACACAAAGTGGTCCCTGTCTTTCAAATACGATTCAAACCAGTTTAATACTGTGCCAGAGAGTCCCACCCAGTTTTCCAGTCGGTCTTGTAATATGTTGTGATTGACTGTGTCGAATGCAGCACTGAGATCCAGTAAAACTCCTCCAAGTGGCTTCTGCATGTTTCCTTCATTTTAAATCTCCTGAAAATGTATTACAGATCTTTAAACATTTGTCCAATCATCGATTATGCCATAGCTTACGGACTGTATTTATATAGTGTTTTTCGTGTATTATAGACCACTCAAAGCACTTTACAGTACAAGTCACATTCAGCTTTTCAGACAGCGCTGCTATTTACCCCACTTTTCACATTCATAACACACAGCCATCTTAGCAATTTGGGATACAGTGTTGTACCCAGGGACGCTTTGACATGCGGACAACACTACGACTAACTGGGGTTACTATGTGGGCCCACAGCTGATTTTCACCCTCACCTGACTGGTTTGTTAATCCGATCCAGGAAGACTTTCAAATTTGATCTGACACTGATTCGACAAATAGGTCCATCAAGGGAGATAACTGAAACTAATGGAAAATAAATGATCAGTGTGTTGACTGACTGGCTGAGGCTGGTTTGTGTTCCATACAAATCACATGACACATATTTTTAATGATGCAGGTGAGGAGAGGTGTTGGGCGGTGTCCTTTGTTCAGATTTGAATTGTGAAAGGAAATATATGACAAGGAGATAGAGAGAACATCTGTCTTTCATTCTTAGGACACTACTGCAGCAAGATATTCTGTAGCCCCTGGAGAGGAGGGAGAAATGTAGAGAGCTGGGAATCATTATCTGAGGATGCTAAGTGAAGGGAGAACAGATGGAAATGTAAAAGGGAGGTTGGGAACTGAAAAAAGAGAGAAGGAGGGAGCTGGAAGAAGATGAGAGCATATAAATGCTACTTGTATTAATGGCAAAGTAAAACGCAGACCGTGAATAAATTACTCGGTCTCCCCCAGGATTACTAATGTAATTATTTGAACGAGGGTTCTCATTAGAATGTGCAGAGGTGTGGAAGACAGAGACGGAGCGCTGCGGGTTTAGCTGCTGGAAATTAACTCGCTGCTCTGGGCTCTTTACTTGATACAAGACACAGATACCTTTGATCGAAACAAAAGGGAAGAACTCGGAGGAGAAAAGTTTCCTTACCACTTCTTTCTTCTTTTTTTTTAATAGAACAAGACAAATGGGAGTTATAGTGAGGATGGAAATAAGGAAACATGATCCATGGGTCACAGATAAGGTTTTATTCAATCATTGAATAATCTGTCAGAACCAGCAGAATCATTATGGTTTTAAGAAAGAAAGGAACTTTACATTTTAGAGTTGTCTCCAGGAGCAACACAGTAGAATTGTGCAGATGTTGGGTCTTCATTTTTTCATTTCCCAATTTTACACTTCAAAAACAACGATGGCAAAGATAATACCATATGGACCCTTTCATTCCAAAATGCTATACTTTCAATTAAAAAAAGATCTGACATTCATAACTATCCAGTATTATTGAAATATATATTTAAAAAAACAGTAAGTAAAAATGTCACCAAGGACACAAGTTACTTACAGTCCTTTAAAACGTACCACCACAATATGCTTTCAAGTTCTGGCTGTCAATCATTCTGCCAGTGTGGGCATCTCGTTTTTCAAAAGGTGGGTACATCATTCTGGAAGGAAATTCTTCATATGCAGATTGTCTGAGTAGCAGAAGTCATTAACTCTTTTAAACATGCCTCACAAAATGAATCAAGAAATTGTACAACTTTTTTTTTTTTCAGCAGGAAACACATAACACAGCTTCTGAAGCAGAAGAGCATCAAAGTGAGAGACGGCAAATGGGGATTGGAAGTGGAGAGTCAGACCAAACAGCTTCTCATGAAACTTTATTGGTTCCCTAAATTCCCGTCTCTGAACTTTTGGAATTTTTGTTATAAACACTAATTAAATTTGTGTTTAAAATGTTGCGGTTCCATGAACACTCACTGTCTTTCTACACTGTTAGGAGGGAAACACTCTCACAGACTAACACAGCCTGTATATTGTGCTTGTAAGGACATTCCACTGGCCTAATGAAACTATGACTTTTAACACTGATCGAACATCTCCCGGCCTCAGCCTAAACTTGGTTCTTTGAAGAGCAGCAAGCATCAATAAAGATCAATTGCTTCTTCTTTCAAATCTTTGAAATAATAAGAATGTAAACTTATTTAAAGTATCTATTATGAAAGTATTATGAAATATCTGCAGGAAATGTTGAATTTCAATGATGTTTACTTCAGACAAAGTAGCCAAACTGCAACATTACTGAAACAAAACAAATCACTTTTTTGAGTATGTTTGAAAATCTGAAATTTCATCATAAGTATTATTTTCTAACACAGACTTGTTTCACTTTGCTCCATTAAAATTTTTAATTGTTACAGATTAAAAACAAAACAATAAAGTTATGATTAACTGTGTGACAGGACGGTTTGTTTTCCAGCTTCCCCCAGTCCGCATGACAGCATGTTCTTGGGCAAGTGACTTCACACTAAGTTGACTCTGAGTGCTCTTCTGGCAGTGTAGGAATGTGTAATTGTTGTGATAATGTGATTATTCGATGATAAACATATTTGCTGAATGATTTTACTGGTCACGACTCAGCTCTTGATCTGATGAGTGAACAAAGTTAAACAGAAGCCTGTGGGTGATGACTTCCTCAGATCTGTTTTTTTTTTTACATTGGTGAAAATGGTTTGATACTATAAGTTGAATTTAAGTTTAAGATGAATGAATGAATGCTGATGTGCTGAAGATGTGAGTGGGAAGCAAAGTGAGGGAGTAAACAGCAGCTCCAGGGAACCGTCAGACATAATGCTGAGAGCAGTGTGATCAAAGTGTGATGTGCTCTGCATGTTCAGACTCTTACAGGGAAAAGCCTAATTCAGAAAACCCACAGACAAACTGCTTATGGGCATGAAAGAGTTAATAATCACCAAATGGGCAGAGAGAAGAAAATACCATAATGATCTTTACGTTACTAAGAAATAGACCAAATGAAATGTAACAACCACACATCTCTGGACACAAATACTTAACAATTTTTTTTTAAGCGTAGCAACAACGTGGAAATATTCCAGAAAACCTTTTTTTTCTATATTGACAGAGAACATTTACAAAGACCAGATACAGTACATTAAGTTACAGCTTTGTCAGCTCCTCTTGATAAAGGATAAAAAGTTCCACCTCTCCCATGAATAACCAAAAGGTGTTTCCACGAATCAGTCGCCACTGTTCAGATGCAGTTAACATGTTACCTGCTGTTCTCTCGAAGTCCAAAAAACTCGACCTCCCGGTGGTACTGTACCTAAAAAGCTGAGCGAGTTGTTCACAGCATGAAGGAGGGAGAGGAAGGTAAAACAAGGGCGCACGAATAGGAGTGGAAAGAAAAGAAAAGAATGAACGTGCTGCAAGTGGTTTCCTCTGATTCCTCTCCTGTCCGTTAAGAGGCTTCGGGAGGGGCTGTCATCAGGGTTGCCAGGTATGTGTGACAAAATCCCACATCACAATGGCCAGAGTTGGCCACCAGGTGACGAGACAGACACTGGTGACACACCACACAAGACTGATGAACTGGTGAAGCAGTGTGTGTGTGTGGTTGTGTGTGTGTGTGTGTGTGTGTGTGTGTGTTCTTCCCTGCAGTCAATTTGGTAGTACTTGGGCATGAATAAATTATTTCATTTAAATTAGGATTTTATTTATAGATAAGTGTAGTTCACGTGCAAAACAGTTCAACCAAATCAGTGGACAAAAAAGTCAACCCGCAGCAGCACTTCAAAAAAAGCCCAATCATGTAGGACCTGGCAACCCGGTTGTAATGAGGCCCAGGGGAGGGGTGTCTGACACTGCCCGTGGCAGAAACCTTTTGCTTTGCTCACACACTTGTTTTGATCTCACAACACTCACTCCAGCAATGTGGGAGAGAGGGAAATGATGGGCAATTAATGTTTTCAAGTAGGAAGGGAGAGAAGGTGAAAAATATTACTATCCCCTTGGCAAATGGCTGAGTCCATGCTAGACGTAAAGTCACCTGTAGATGATGCGAGGCCAGATGTTTCCAGTTGATTTGGAGTGACATCAGGGTTTTGTCTCTCTGAGAGCCACATGAGATTGTCAGTGCAGTAAAGAGAACACAGAGAAATGTCCAATTTGTCTGCATGTAAAAGCAGCTCTCTGCTCATTGATCTGCTTTAAGAAATAATTGCACACAAAATAACATTAATATCATGAGTGAGCCTCTGCTCCTCACTTAGTTCTGTCCCTTAAATGGACTCCCGTTTCCATTTGTGTCACGTTAAAAACACACCTGCTTAATACGTACAGAAGTCAGTTCTGCCTGCTGACCTCACCTATGTCTACCATCTCCTTTCTCCTGATTGGTGGTGAGGGTTTGCGGAGGAGCTTTCTCTAGTCATGTGGTCCTGGGGTTGGGCAGGTCAAAGACGATGGGTGGGTTCATGGGCAGGAAGTTGACGGTGCAGGCCGAGGCATTGATGAACGACGTGGTGCCATCGGTCATCATGCCGTAACCTGGAGAGGCAGAAAGAAAGCGCGCCTTAACTTCAGTCGGAGACTGTAAATAAAGATGGACGACATGACAGCTCACAAAAGTGAAGCCAAATCATTTTGATCCCCCCGTGGTGGTTGGCTGCAAAACAGGTCATAAACCCTGACTCCATGTTAGCAGATGGGGCGTGGACCAAACTAAATCAGCCAATCAAAGTTGGTTTCTGTCATTTAAGGTTGTTCCTGTCACTCTAATGTATGTTCAAGTGTTTTATTTTTCCATCATGTTTGTTTAATTTAGTTATTTAATGGTATAAAAATAGGGTGAAACATCTTGATTGACAGCTGAGACTGACTTGTGATTGGTTGAGCTTGTGTATCATGTATTAATGACTCAAATATTTCGAGAGAAAAAAAAGCTAACTTGAAATCAAAGAAGGAAGTATTCCAGACAGTTTGTTTGTCAACATGTAATACATGAGTACTCATGTAATAATTAAATAACAACTACTGAGTACTCATGAAATAATGTAATAATAACTACTGGGTACTCATGTAATAATGTAATAATAACTACTGAGTCCCATGTAATAATGTAATAATAACTACTGAATACTCATGTAATAATAACTAATGACTACTCATGTAATAATAACTACTGAGCAATAATGTCATAGCTACTGAGTGCTCATGTTATAATGTTATAATAATGACTAAATGATAATGAGTTGTCATGTAATGATGCAATGATGACTACAAAGTGCTCTGGTAATAACCTAGTTATAACTACCCACTGTGTTTTCATGTAATAATGCAATAATAACTACGGAGTGATCAAGTAATAAAGTAATAACCAATGAGTGTCCATGTAACAATGTAATAATGTAATAATAACTACTGAGTGATCATGTAATGATGTAATAACTACAGGGTGATTGTGTAATAATGTAATAATAACTATTGAGTGATCATGTAATGATGTAATAATAACTACCGGGCGATCGTGTAACGAATGTAATAATAACTACTGAGTGATCATGTAATAATGTAATAATAAGCAGTGAGTACTCATGGGTCACACAATCAACATGTTGCCTCACAGCCGATGTGATCCCTTCAAGATGGTCTGTAGTTTCAGTGGAGGTGTAACACAAACTTTTGAAAGTAAATGGAAAACTATTGTAAAGAAGAACTAAAATAAATAAATAAATGATACAGCCAAGACCAGCAACTGGCAAGAAAAACAACAGCAAATCACAGCAGGAAAAAATATATGATTTCAAAATCAGAATCGAGTATTATATTGTAGCTCTAAAGTCTTCATGTATTTGTATGCTTGCATACTGAGAGTATACAGTATAACAATTCAATAAACAATCATGTATTTTCACAGATTGTCAAGTTTTCCATTTCCCGTTAAAAAAGCCATTGTTATAAATGAATGGATAGATTTATTATGAGTCATAAAGGAGATAAGTTAGTGAAAAGAAAATATTTGGTGAAAAAAGAAAACACTTCTCAACTTCTCTATGAATTGAAATTGATTTTTTCCAAGTGGATTTGTTGTCAAAATGCTTTTTACCTACTGTGTGAAGATGTATGTGTTCAAAAGCTCTGTTGTTATATCAATGCTGTGTGTTGATGCACAAACCTTCATGAATGTGTCCAAACACATGTAGTTTGGGCTTAACTCTCCTCTGGACTGTGTTGAGGAGCTCCATGCACCCGACACGCTGCATCTTCTTTGGGACCCAGTCCAAGAAACCTGCACACAGTGGCGTGCAAATCAAACACACCTCACACCAAACAGAGCCTGTAGTGGCCTGCAATGATACAGTGAGGTGGAGAAACAGAGAATATTTGTCTTTGTTATGTTTTCCCACTATTACAACTAACCGTTGATCTTGTTGCCAGTTATACATGTTGTTGTTGTTTTATATATTATGAAGTTTCTTTCAGTCACATTTAGTGTTTTGTGTAGAAACAGACACCATGAACAACAAATAAGCCCAAAAAACTCTTAACAATAATGATTCTGTTTGGACCATTTCAGTGCTGCCTTTAATGTGGAACTGTTGTGATGTTCCACGGCTGAAAGTTTCTTGGGAAGGTAATGAATTGAATGTCCTTTCCAAAAGTGATACATCACCATCTAGAAGGAAGCTGTTCACTCCACACCGCTTGTCTAATGGCAAACTGCACACCCAGCACAAAACAAAAGTGAGTCTTCGAAGGCAGCCAAAGAAAATAAAGATCAATCACCGGCACACACAGATGCACACTTCACAGTGTGTGTGTGACAGGGATGAAGCACAGAGTGTGTATGATTTAGTGGCTGCTCTGTGAGGAGGGGAGCTGCTAATGCTGAGTCAATAAAAGCATCAAGTCATCATGTCTCCATCTTCCTGCCTTCTGTTGCTCAGTCCAGACAGGAACGAGAAAGTAAACCAAAAGGAGGACAACTTAACAAAAGTAACAAATAATCAAAAAGGGAAACAAAGTGAAATTAAAGCTGCGGGCAGCGATGATCAGGCCGTCGGGCATGAGTCATGTCCTGACAAATCTTCACATGCGCACGGCCACATGAAGATATAAAGTACTGAGTCTTATGGTCGGCTTGTCTCCAGCAGGTCTTCAGTCGGGCAAAAAGGAAAGACAGAAAGAAAGACAGAAAGAAAGAAAGAAAGAAAGAAAGAGAAGTGCCTCTCTGGGGATGCCTTTCAGATTCTTCATACATTTATATTTTTTATTACCTGAGTGCCAAAAATCGTCGAGGCAGAGTTAATGGAGCATCTCATACATACCACAGACATAAAAACTTCTCAGCTGGCAGTGAATCAGTCATGCTGGTAAAATGATAGTCTGTCTTCTTTGTCCTCTGAATGTATCTACCTGTATTAGCATCACTTTAACTACATTAAGCCTTAAAGCTCCAGGTTTGTTCTTTACACGTCTTGGGAGACGGTGGAAGTGAAATGAGAAGTTACGAGGGCTTTTTGTGTCTCTGGGTATTTTTCTCTAAAGTGCCGCTTGTTTCAAAGCAGCTGCTTCTTTGGGCACGGAGCCTGTTTCCCTCTGTTGTCTCACTCTCCTCCCGTCTCCCTCTCTGCTGTTAATTTCTTCCTCACAGCCAGATAAAAAATATATTTTTCCTCTCCAGCCACCGATCTGCTGCGTTATCGCGCCTCATAAAAGTCACGCTTTTGGTGCAGTGCAAAGCATCTTGATCACACTCCTGTTTCCTTCACCTTGTTGTCCAACGTTCACTTCTCCTTCTTTTCTCAAAATAGTTTGGAAATGAATATCTTTTCCATGCTGCCGGCGCTTTAGAGAAACCACCTTATTGTCCTTTAGTGTGTGTGTGTGTGTGTGTGTGGGGGTGTGTGTCATGCATTAGTAGCCTTCTGTAGCTGCTCCATATGCCAGTGGCTTACGAGCAGATAGCTAGAGACACTTGGCTAAGCTGAATGAAAAATAAATGGCCGTGTTCGCAGTCGAGATGCAGACACAGAAATCAATCACACACACACACACACACACACACACACACACACACACACACACACACACACACACACACACACACACACACACACACATCTGCACACCGGAGCTGTAATAGGAGATGAGGCGTGAAAGTGTGTGGAGGGTGCGAGTCAGTGAGTTAAAGCAATGTCTCTGTGTGTGTGTGTGTGTGTGTGTGTGTGTGTGTGTGTGTGTGTGTGTGTCTCTGATTGCTTGTAATAAGTATTTGAGACAGAAAAATGTGTACAGGAATTCAATCAGCTTGTGTGCCAGCATGTGTGTTTGTTCACTTTGGTGACATTAGTGTGTGACGAGAGTGTGTGTGTGTGTAAAGATGAAAACACATGCAGAAGCTGAAAGGTGGTCACTAAACTTAACCCTCAATTGTCTCTGGTCGACTCCAAATAAATGTAGCTTCAGCCAATGAACAGGATCTCGTCAGAGATTAGATTTAATGCAAATATGTTTCCCTTGCTAAGAGACGGTATGTATATTTATGTATAGTAAATGTTTTGAGCCAGCTATTTACACTTATTGAAACTTAATTATCCTGTGAACAAATTAATAAAGCTATTGAAGCCTATTGCAACATTTATGATTCATTTCTAGGACATCTACTGTAAGGTAGCAATAAATACAGAAGTACATGTAAATACAAAGACATTATAGTTCAGAAGCAGTGATCCGTATTGTGATGTTGCCTGTTAGAGTTTTATGTCAGTGTTTTCTGGTTGGGAGACAAATGTTGTCAGTGTTCTGGGACCAGAGTTGATCGTCAGACGTGGATTAGTGTGTTTTGGATGTGCGATTAATGGTTGTTCTGAGCTGTGCGTTGGTTAAGGATGTGTGGGTATACTGTGTATACATTAGCATCTTTAGATTTATGTAGGAGAGAGAGAGACAGAGTGTGTGTGTGTGTGTGTGTGTTTGTGTATGTGTCTCACCCAGTGGGGGGCAGTGTGTGACCAGGATGTCGGTGTTGTCGGGGATCTGGTTCCACTTGTCCAGCAGAGCCTGACCCCGTGGTAGGTTGAAACCCCAGCCATAATACCAGGGCTGCCTGCACACAGACAGACAGAGAGACAGACAGACAGACACACACACACACACACACACACACACACACACACACACACAAACACACACACGCACACAAAGCAATACAGATCCCTGGTTAATTTACTCACTGTAAGAGGAAGAGAAAACATCCTGGCAGAGCTGTGTTCAGATTTCATGCTTCTCACTCTCCTGTTCTAACCTTTAAACGACCTTCAACTTCAATACAAACAAAACTGCTCATTGAAATGAGACTGGATCTGATCTGTAACAAGTTCCCGCCGAGAAAACTAAAGATAGCACACAACACCACAGCGCAGCGTTATGTCCAAGACAGCAATGCCCTGCACGTGAATTACTTCATGTAATGATAGAATTTAAAAAGAGAAAATTAAAACAATAAAAATTGACCCTTTACAGTATTGTAGAGAGATAGAGTAATTCATATTGAACTATACATAGAAAAGACGTTCCATCAAACCAATTAAATGAACCACTCAATGAGCAAATAAAGATGACAAGATGATTTATCATGTAAACATTTTTCATGTAACATCTGTACTTAGAACATTAGTTTATTTCCTGTTAAAAGTGGATGTTGGTCAAAGACGATTGTGGAAAAGGTTTGGCATGTAGCCCTCCAGCCGCGGACAGAACGACTTGGACACTTGATGACTGTCCAGTGACAGAAAATAAACTCTTCCTCTGTTTGGCACCAAGAGGCAAATGTCTGGTCTCTCACCTCCTGTTGTTACTGCCTGAAGTCGTACATGGTGAAATAAGTGCAGAGCAAAGATCATAAATCCAGTGTGACCTCTCACTCCTGTTTTCTTTGCCTCACACCAACAGTTGTCAGATTTCTTCATTGTCGTGTCAAACATGCACAGCTCCCCAGGAGACATATGTAGTTATTGAGTGTGTGTGTGTGTGTGTGGGGGGGGGGGACTTAATATCTTCTTGATAACAGTCAGCCTTGGAACGCTTCACGATATGAAGACGAGGGAAGGCGAAGAAGAAGGGAGAAATGAGAGAGGAAGAAGGGCTGTGACGGCTGGGGCTCATGTCCCTTTACTTTGATAGCGGACGTCGCCTCGGCCGTGAGTTGAGTGACGGAGAAGAAATTAACATGTCACTTACAATCTGTACTCCGATCCATCTTCCTCTCCAACTGTGTGTGTGTGTGTGTGTGTGTGTGTGTGTGTGTGTGTGTGTGTGTGAGTGTGAGTGTGAGCGTGCGTGTTTGCAAAAGCAGTCGACGACGCCCGGCACTGTGCAGCCAGCTTCTTTAAATTGCTGAGTGCAGTCACTTGAAACGCTAACTTTATCGCAGTGGCCGCTGCCTCGATGCGTCTGTGCTCAGTGAAACATCAGATGAGGATTTTCAAGAATAATTTCCGGAGTGTTTGTGTGTGTGTGTGTGTGTGTGTGTGTGTGTGTGTGTGTGTGTGTGTGTGACATGCTTGGGGACTTACGAGACAGATGGGGAGACTGAGAGACAGGCCTGAAGATAGGAAGAAATACCGGTCACACTCTCTCTACCTGTCTTTCTCTCTTTCTCTTAAATTAAGAAAGCTCAAAATGTCAATCCAGAGGTCACCACTGCAGGTATGGACGGTCAGGAGCATGTCGCAGTGCACCATGGGAAATTACTCCTCGTTTCAGCTGGAATGCACGCCATTAGAATCCCATCCCTTTCCGAGCATCAGAGACTAAACATTTCTGACGAATGATCCTGTGCTGCTCAGGAACACAATTTCAATAATTCACACAGCAAATATTAAAACATTTAGACTGGCCCTTAGCATATTAATAGGGCCTGTGGAATATAATATGAATGCCCATCTTAACATAGACATCTCAATTAAAATTAAATGAGCTCGTCGGTGCGATGGATGCTGGTGAATGTCTCGACGTGAATGGATGGATGAGGGGGAAGCAAAGCAGAAACAGTGATAATGAGCGAGTCGCTGGTGTTTCCTCTCAGAGCCAAGAGAAGGTTCATGAGAGGGAGGGATGACTAATTCAAGTCAACTTAAAACACTGCATTTCATTAACTACAAATAATTTACACTCTAAATCATTTTTTACTCTGGACTGATTATTTCTCTTCCGAACAGTCAAAGGTGTCGGTTCACACTAAGGTCACGATGAAAACAACATTGAATCTTGCTTGAGATAAGTGTGAGGTCATTTGATTTGATGCATGTAAAACAACAAATTCACCTTTGCTTTTAACCATATTCAGGACGTGCTGTCTGTTGGAACAGAAACTGACTGACACTATGGAGTACTCTGATTTGTTCCGACCCACTGTGTTCCCATTGAGTCCCCCCAGTTTAGTAGAAACCCAGTTTCCATTTGCTTGGACATTTTATTTTTTAAATGTCTTATCAAACATTTGTTTTATAAGCAGGGACTATTCTGACATTCTAAACCACAGTACGGTATTTCATTTAATGATGCTCCAGCAGCTTGTGATTGATTCATTCCGTCTTCTGAGAAGACGGAATGAATCAATCATGATGATGATGCGGATGTAGTTCTTTCTCGAATATGTACGCATGGTAACTGGAATCAGAAAAATATATATACAAAGTGAGAAAAATAAGGTATAGCTGTATTCTCACTGTGCTGGATTAGTTAGAAGTTTACTCCTCCAAAAGTTGATTTTCATAATGTGCTTTAATAAAAGTAGCTTGTCATACAAGTATCCCTAAAACACTGATGATCCAGTCTATCAGTTTTGATGTCTGAGGATTACAGTATCATGCATAAAGTATCCTGGCTTGTTTTAATTTAGTGTCAATCATTCTGTAAGCAGAGGTGTCACTCTCTTTCATGCAGTTTATATCTCACTTCATCTCATCACAGTCACTGAAAAGAGATTATGTCTGGCATCGAGGTGACCGCGGCATCTCTGGGTGAGAGAACAGCTCCTGTGCAAAACCACGACCAATGATAATGCGTCCCTGCTCCAGAGTGATGGTGTTTTTTTACCAGGTTAGGGATTACAATTGTACGAGTGACTTGCGTTAACTTAGAGGGATGGAATCAGGCAAGTGTGGAGCATATTAGAGATTCTGTTAATGTGGCGCGTTTGTATTTATTAACAGATGTTTGTGTTAGAGCTTTTCAATCCCCAGGCAGCACACGGGCAGGAACAACAACTGCGTCTTTCAGTCTCCTGAGGACCAGAGGAAAAGTCGCACTTTGTTAACACAAACAAGGAGACTATCTTTTCTTAATGTTTGAGCTTGCAGGTATCACTGTGTGTGTGTGTGTGTTTGTGTGTCCCACTGATCATTGAAGTAAGTATATGAATGTTTTAATGGATCTTGTGCCCATTCCTGCCTCCCTCCTTCTCCGTTCCCTCGCTCTCTCTCCTCTCCTGTGGCTCAGGAGGCATCCGCGCTGAGTGAGTGTGACTGTGTGAATGCGACTTGTGTTTTGAAAAGCTCAGAGTGGTCAGTATGACTAGAACGGTGTATGTAAAATGCGGTCCATTTGTTGGATTCACCTGTCCTCCTCCTCCACTTTCCCTTTCCTCTTCGCGCACACTTCTCCATTTCTCCCTCCCTCGCTCCCTGCCCCTCACTCTCCTCGGCGAGCCGGCCTCAGTCTATGAAAGAGAATGTTTTTTAAAACCACATGGACACTGAGGTCCAGCAGGGACGAGAGCGAGAGGCAGTGTTTGGTGACAGGTCCGGAGGAAGTAGCGCTGTGTCACATTTTTTTAATACCAACCATAATGTATCTGTTGACCGAGTATTACAGTAAGGCCACTTGTTGGCAGTTTGACTGTACACAGGCTCAAGTGATGGCACATATTTGCCTGTTGACACAGCAGACACACATAGATACGTTTTTTCCATGTGGAATCATTACCAGTCTCAGTATTCCTTTCTTTCAGCTCTGTTTATGGTTTCTACTAAAAGTCGGTCTGCAGAGTTAAGAACCTTATCACAGACATATGTAAGGGCATTGGCCATTGGATCAAACCGGCAGACTGGAATAAATCATATTTTAGTAAAAATATTTAATTATATTACTGTAATTATTATTATTATTATCATCATTATTATCTTTATTTGTATTAACACCATGTCTCACATTATAATATTACACTTACTGAAGGACTTCTGCTGAACTATATTTTTGATATTTTTACCATCTCATTAAAATATGTTAAACTGCTGTCACGCCTGAAATTTATCCACTGAGGATGTTATTTTATTTTGTTTCAAGTATACGCTAACAAAATACACCTTTTGAAGTTGGTATTAAAACTGACCAATGGTATCTACGTGTTTGTCTTTCAGTCTTGCAGGCTCCAGGGGGAAACTGTTGCAAACTGTTGCAGTGAGAAGTTCAAGCTGCAGGCTGCAAAACCATGAACACACGACCTGGTGTGTATATATGTTTGTGAGGGGACTTTAAAGCTTTACATCTTCATACATTTGGACAACGAAATTAAAGATGATGACTATAACTGGGTACATCTTAATGTTGAACATGCTACTCATTACATGCACTAGCGCAGTGTAAACACTCGTCCGTGGTCACCTCTGGATTTCGTCAACTACTCACAACTTAACGACCTCGGGAGGCCGGTCGGGGGAGTGAAGCGCGGCAAAGGGCACACACGCGTTTATGAAAGGGTGCTCCTCCTTTGTTCGGCATCCAGCACGTGAGCATTTGCACATGTCTGCAAATTTCTCGGAATTTCCAAGCTTCTTCTGCTTTAAACCCTTTTACAACCCCTTCATTAGGAAACCTCAAGGATGAAAAGTTTCAGTCAAACTGCGGAGCAGAGCCTGCTGTCGCTCTGCTGTCGCTCTGCTGTCGCTCTGCTGTTCCTCCTGAAGAAACACGGCCAGATGTTCCCTCCTACAGCTCCGCCTGAGGCCGCTGATCCCCCACTGCTTATCTGTGCTCGGCCGGCCTATCAGTGGAACATGGTATGTGTGTCCACTCTGCACAGGGATAACAGTGGATGATTCTCACTCAATGGCTCATTCACAGCATGTGTGGCTATCAGTTTACTCGGACGTCCAATCGTCTTCCTGCAGGTGCAGAGAGTGGCCATCACAACCAGGGGCCTGTACTACAACGCAAGTTTAACAAACCCAGGAAATGTTTTCACTATATTTCACTATTTGACTAACAACCAAACATTGACCATCCTGATAACCTGAACTACAAAGCTGATATCAACTGTTTCAGTCAACCTGGGGTTTCCTCCGGCTACGAGCGTGCACATGGGGAAGAGGTGGAGCCGTTAATTACAACCGACATCGCCAGAACCATGATTAAAGTTTTTAATATGATACGAAAAGAAAGGCTTACACGTGCAGGTCAATTCAGTTCAAGCGAAATGTAAAAGTGACATTTACAAAACTAAATTGAAAAATAATATGATCAAACAACGAAGACAGAAAAAGAACCACTCCATAAGTGTTTTTATGTTTTATATTTAAAGTCAGCCCAAAAATATCATGAACAGGAATTGATCAAGTTTGCTATTAAATGAATATTTGAGTCTTTTGTCTGACGATGATCACTGACTGAGCATGTGTTTCCAGTGTGTTGTTCTACTGAACATGTGAAAACACAAGTATAAAACCTTTAGTATGTCAAGCTCACCAGACTTCAGAGGTGACAGGTAAACGAGCTGTGGGATTGTATAATATGGACATTATTCCTCAGGATAATCAACAAATGGACAAATGACTTGACTCAGGATGTTTTGGGCAATCTGCTCTAGATGAGAAGAGGTGTTTGTCCGAGTGAATACTGATCAATTATACATTGCAGTCTTCTGTGACCAGCCTGGCACATCGAACAACTTCCAGTCCCACTGAGTAATTACAGCTACAAGGCTACTGTATTGATCCAAACACTAAGAAGTTATCAAGTCCCACCACTACAACTTCCAGTTAGAGAATAGAATTCAAACCTTCTGCCTCCAAACTCAGTGACAGCTTCCACTTTTTAGTAGTTACATTGTAAACTGGCAGCTGCAGCTCTTAACCACAGCTACTCGACATTGAATTGAACAACAGAAAACACTTTGACTAGCAACAACAGAGAGGAGCAAAAGTGCCAGAGCAAAGAAAAGATTCCTCTGACTTGATGGCGACAGAAAAAAAAGTATTCAAAGTCGAAGAATCAACGACACAAAACAAAATTAAAAAGTTGTTCTCATCGGCTTGAGATTCAGAACAAAAGCTATTTCTACAGAAGCGTGAAAGTAATCACTTTGAAAAGCAGAGGCTCCATGGCCTTGCCCTGCGCCAAATGACCCGAACCACTGCTATGCATTCTTTTTCCATTCCCTGTCCATATGACTTTGATGTATAATCGCGATCAGCAACCAAATGTGGGGCCCGTCGCTGTTGGCCGATCCACGCGGCAGGAACACACAGGCGAAGGAGGAAAGAGAATACAGGACACGATACACAAACTTTACACTTGATACATCAAAAAAGACAACATGGAGAGGGTGAGTTGCATAGTTATGAGTAAAGTGAAGTGTTTGACTCAAGGATGAAAAATGGAGGAACAGGAATGCGAAAGAGGAGAGGATGGAGTGAGGAGAGAGGGAGGAAGACTGTGCTGTGAGGCAGAGTTTATCTGACTCTGATAATGAGGAGGATTAGAGATGTGACAGGGACTACCCTCGAGCACCCTCCTCACTGTCAGTGTGTGTGTGTGTGTGTGTGTGTGTGTGTGTGTGTGTATTTTGATGTCCTAACACCACCTCACTCACCCCAACTATTCACTTTACTTTCCTCTGCAGGCATACAGATGATGAAGATCATGTAATATGATTCAAAGTGCAGGAACAGATCCAGTCCAAACCTTATGAACACCTGGGTCTTGGGTTGTTATAATTTTCAAAATCATTCTAATCAGTTATGTTCAAACTATTGTTTATGAAGATGCTCCCTAGTAACAATGTTGAATAGAAGAAAATTATTTTCCTGGACATCAGGATGTCACAGTAAAGGTTTACCGTTGACCTTTTGGAGATAAAATGTCATCACCTCATCAGGTATTTGTGACATTTTGTGTGTGAATCTTTGATATATGGCCAATAATGTGTTGTGTGCAATCATAATGACGTTGATCTGTTACGAGACCTCGGAAAAGTTTCAAACTGGAGGTGAAGAGGAGTTTATGCAGTCTAATATATTATGACCTGCTGGTTGAAGATACTGTAGCCAACAGAGGTCACCTTCCCTGCCACCTTCGCAATCATTGCAAATGTGGATTCAACCTGATCATGAACACTTTTTTGAACCAGCCCGTTACATTCTGCTTAGTTCCCTGTGTCTCCTGCTATGTTTCCCAGCCTATATGTCCTGGTCAGTTTTCAGCTGTTTTTCCTGATTTGGATTTTTGAGTTGGAGTTTTTATTTCTGACTGTAAGCCTGTCTTTTGTCTTATTAAATCCTGTTGCTCTCTAAAATCCTGCCTCGTGTAAGCCACAACACAAATGACTTGTAAAACAAGGACATCATCAGCCTATCAACATTAAAAACATTTAACTTCCAAAGGAAATACAAGCTCTGCTGTCCCTTCTTACAGTCCCTTCTTGCATCACATTTCAGGTCCTTATCAAAGACTGTTCCAAGATATTGGTAGTGTTCTACAAATTTAATGCCAATTCCTTCAATGAAAGTCTGGGTTTGTGGCATTTAATTGGAGAAAGGCCTCATCGTCCACCATGGGCACATGCTCAACTTCATCTTTATGGAGCAGGCAGACAATAACTGTATCCTATGCAAATTTCAGGATCTGCCTATCCCCATGCTGGCTCCTACAGTCATTGGTGTGAAGAATGTACAGCAAGGGGGACAGGACACAACCCTGAGGAGAGCCAGTGGAAGAGGAGCGTTGGTCTGACAGAATGCCCTTGATTAAAATATCTCCTTATTGAGTCTAAGCGACAAAGAATCTATAGAGATTTTGCCATCACATATCATCTGTTAAATCTGTAATAAATAATAAGTCATCATTCACTTGTCTCTTCTGATGGAATTACTTTTTAACCAATATTTTTGAAAGGATCCTCTCAAGGTGTTCCTGAGATGTTGAGCTCACAAGGCCAAAAACAAGTTTTGTGAGGTCACAGTGACTTTTTAACATGAAAATCTTATCAGTTCATCTTTGAGTCCCAGTCAGCCTTTGTACCAGGACAGACAGACAGATGAAGGGGACAGACAACCCCAAAACATAATACCTTTGAATACTAAGTAAAGGTCAACAGTGCTTTTTCACATTTTGAGTTGGAGAAAATTTGATGTAACCAACCATAATAAACTGCATTTGCAATAATGACTTGAACTAAGCCCCCGTTGATGTTTTTGGTTCCATCTGTGCTTTTCCTGCAACAATGCTAGAAAGGCAGTCAAAATTCAGGTTATTCAGAAAGTGAAATGCAAAGCATAAAGGTCGACAGATATTTGACCAGGAGAGGAGTGCGCTGCTGAAAGCTACCTCCAGCTACACCAGGGGAGTGTTTAGCACAGCTCACTCCTGTTGTCTCATTACTCCCCTGGTTAAATGTGGCAGCCTATGTGAACATGGCTGACGCTGCCACGAGAAGAACCCGCCAACAGAGAAGAGGACAAACATACGTGACAGAAGCTCGGTGGTGTCACAAAGTGAGTTTGTTTGTGTTTTGAGTTGAATAAAGAGTGAGTGGCTATTGTCTGGTGTATATTGGGAGACCCATGGTAGCAGCGATGTAGGCCACAATGTTGTCACCTCGATAAAAATGCAATCAGTTTCCGGTCAAACTGGATGTGAGGCCACCTTTAATATTGGTAATAGTCTTACATGAAACCTGTGTGCACAAGTACGGGAAGTAAAGTTCACCAAAATTGAAGAATGTCGTTGTATAAACCATGATGGATCATTAAATGATAACTGATTTAAATTATTACCTTATTACCTTATTACCTCTAACCTTGACTTTCATTTCTCCGAATGACCTTGAGGCTTGTTTCCAAGCTTCTGCTCTTTTGATTTCTCCGGATCCTTCTGGATCTCTCATTGAACTGGGAAAGAAAAGTACTTTTATGCCCAACAGTAACAATGATGCCAAACCGATAGAAAGTTGTATGAAACTCTAGTTAAACTTCCACTGTTTTGGTTTTGAGGTGCACTATTCCTTTAATCTACCCTTCCTGTGGCCTTGGGTTCACCTGTGTGGCATTGGCTGAGTCTTCAGCCCCACAGCGGATTAGAGACATGTTGGCCCTCAGTATGACTTTTGTAACTCACATCAGGTCCAAGGACACACACACACACACACACACACACACACATACAGCTTTACTTTGCAGCATTAAGTACATCTGTGTGTATGTGTGTGTGTGTGTGTGTGTGTGTGTTTGTGTGTGTGTGTGTGTGTGTGCGTGTGCCTGCGTGCAAGAGAGAGAGCGAGAGGTGCTTAATAGTGTAATTGCAGGTGAGCAGTGACTGCAATGGAGGTCTCAGCAGAAAGTGGCGGAAGGATTATAAGATTGCCAAAGCTCTGATTTGCATACTTGATACAGTGTACTGTCCAATAAAACACACACACACTCACACACACACACACAAACACACACACACACACACACACACACACACACACACAGTAGCAGGCTCATTTGGGTTTAGTTTTTTTTGGTGTCCAAGCATTGTGTGAATCCTGGACAAGTACACTGTGGTATCACAGAGCCCATCTGTGTGGCAGAGATTGGGGACGTCTGTCCATTTCACCCCCTCTCTGCATTTATAAAATGCAACACTGCACTGTGTGACTATCAGAAAGAACCTCACACACTGCTTTGTTCGTTCTACTGTGAGAGTGTCTTTAGTTATTTTATTGGTGAAGCAAGACAAACACATATGAGGGATTTAACATGGACGAACGTGAGAAGACATCACATAAGTAAATCCATGCAGCAGTATGGAGAGACAGAAACAGCTTTTCACTGTATAGTTATAGATTCATTTGGACAACTTCACATGGAAAGAGCAAAAAGAACAAACCTCAGAGGTGACTAATAAAGGTATGTTTAACAAGATACCATAAGATGGTTCAGGAGATGTGGTCGCTGTTTAAAGACCTTCAGCTTAAGGCTGCAACTATCAAGTCTCATTGCCAAATCACCCATCCATCCATCCATCCACCTTCAAGTCTGCAAAATCTGCTTGTTTGCTGTAACACTGACATATTACACCTGAAGGCCTGCGTCAATTACACGCACGCACGCACGCACGCACAGACACACACACACACACACATACACACACACACACACACACACTCACACACACACACACACACACACCTGGCAGGTCTCAGTCTCCCTGATGTTTTTCTGTTTTTAATAAAGGAAAGTCTGTCGTCGTAGCAGCTTGATGGGAGGTGGGTGTGTGTTTCTGTGTATTGCAGCAGAAAAGAAGAAAACAGTAGAGACGGAGGCCTTTGGAATGAGGAAGGGTGGATTGGGGAAGATGCAGAGCTAGAAGTGATGGGAGGGGAGGAAGGGAAAATCTGAAATGAAATAACACTGTCCAAAAAAGACAGCAAGACTAACACAGAGAGGAGAAATGGGATCCCGCCAGACAAGCAAAGGGAAGAAATCATGGCCAGATTTATCGACAGATGAATAGTCGACTCCCCTGTTATTGCTCTCCTTTGATTTCTGACACTCACTCCCCATTCTGGGGACAGCACGCAGCAAAGGGCCGCATGCAGGCAGTTATTGAGTTATGTCCCACAAACAATCAAACATTAAAAAAACAATGCAAAGGCGTTGAATCAGGAGCAACTGGGCCTGGTTGTCACTACTACCTCGTTTCACCTTCTTCTCAGAGTTGGAGTAACTGGATGAGAAGTCGATGAGAGGCGAGACTTTAGCACCGCCGGAAAAAAAAATGCACCCAAATCAGAATAATACTTGGTTTCCTGTTCTAACGATTCTGCTGACACTGTGAATGCAGCATACAACAAGTCCTTCATCTCATATGACGAACTATGTCGCATGTTGTAAAAACGATCAAGTTGACCCAGAGCCGTCTGATGAGAGTCGCGACAACATAACTCCAAAATGCTGACTTCCGATAGTTCCCGGAAGTTCTTGGAGCGAATTTCAATCCATTATTCAGAGCGACAGAACTGCAATTTTTGGTAATTAGTAGTCAATAAATGTATCGATTTACAATATAGCCAACCGACATGCCTATGTAGTTACTTTATGTAGTTAGTCAAGTTTTTTTTAAATCATAAATAAATGATAAATAATCATAAATCATAATACACTAAAACGCACATGTTGATTTGATTCAGATGGGCTGATAATATACAATCTGAGTATTTAAATGTCTTACCCTTCATAAGTGCAACACAGACAGTCCATTGTACATTCTGCTGCTACTCTAACACACTGCTGCTCACTTCCCGGAACTATTGAGAGGCTCCATGATCAGCCATTGCTGGAAAAATGAAGGTCCATTGGAGTGAAGGGAGTTGTCGCGACTCTCATTAGATGGCACTCTGGTCAACCGTTTCCTAAAACAGCGCCTCTATTGGTGAAAGGCGGTACGCGGCCTCAGAGCACCATGGGCTCATGGTTGATGAGCTTGTAAAGGTAAGGGTGATGTTTGGGTTAGGGTGACATGGCAGGAAATCTGCACAATTTCTTTAAATTAGAATGTAAGGCAATCCATTTACATACACAAACTTGATGAACTTACCGGGTCCACACCTGCCCTCTAGTGGCTGAGTGCATAACTACCGCTATACGTCTGCCACTATGGCTTCATAATTGTGTACAGTTTTGCTTAGGGCTAGCACAATTCAGACAAACAGATAATGATGAATATGGATTCACACAGCTTTAGCGGTGACATATTGTCGTGAGGTATATTATTTTTCAGTTTTTCCCTTCCCTCTAGTGTGTTATATGTGTTTTTTGTGTATGTAAAAAGTATGCAAAGTACAAAAGCCCAAACTCGGCGGCAAAGGGAGCTCCTCTCCCCAACAGAAAACTCTGCTCCTGAAGCTCCCCAAAACGTCAGTAGTCATGATGATTCTTTGGTAATATGGTGACATTGAACTTCTGGAAGCTTTTGACCGATCACAACAGTCAGTCAGGCCAGCTGACCCACTGACTGGGTCAGCTGGCCAATCAGAGCAGGCTGGGCTTCATTGGGAGGGAGGGGCCTAAAAGAGACAGGAGCTAAAACCAAGTGTTTCAGACAGAGGCTGAAAGAGGAGCTGCAGAAAACTGAGGTGTCACTGAACTTTAGAGCATGTTAACCTTTTCAAGTGATATCACACATTTAAATTATGAACCTGAATATGAGCATATACTCCTTTAAAGTTCATGCAAACCTCAAGCTTATAGTGTCGTGACATGAAGATCAGAGTGGCTTCATGACTAGTTGACTATTGTTTTAAAAAACCTTGCAACAACTAAAACATTGTGAAAGCCGGAATACTAGGCTCCACATTTGCTGCGTAGAAGTTTCATAAATTAACACATCCTCTCAGGAATAGACAACGAACAGGCATACAACTTGAATAACATGTAGTATCTTCACAAACACAGTTTCAGTTACATTAGCACAAACCAAATGACACACAGTAAACTATCACTACGGCTGATCACTGACTGTATAACTTGTGTTCTCCCAGGCAGCAGAAGGAGAACTCATCTATCTAAGATTAAGTGTTCATTTAAATAAAAATGATTGCCTTTTTGGTTGGCCCTCTGGACCCCACCATGAGGATCACTAATGTATGATTAGATGAATGCGCCTTGTGAATCTACTGAAATGAAAAGCACCAGGGATTGTTCAGTTTTGTGCATCTGAATAACACAGCCTAGATTTTACCTTCATCTTGTTATCAAAAAAAAGCTGCTGTTGTATAAAAGTATACATACCCATGGAAAAATCAATGCAGATGAATCTCCAGCATCTTTAAAGGTAATATGCTGTTTGCAGCTTCTATATTAATAGTCATATGCATTACAGTAATATATTGGTCGCATCAATTCATTATCCTTTGACTTTTTATTATCATTTATTTATTTTCCAAAACTTGTGTAAACTACTTTCACCTAATCTGATTATTTCTTTCTAATGCAGAGCTTTAGTATCTGAGTCATTCTTTTTCATTAAATTGTTTTTATTTACTGCATTGATACTTTTCCTTAAGTTCTTTTACTTTAATAAATCCATAAACTTATCATATTTTCTCTCACTCATCTGAAATCCCACACTTTAGTATTATTATTGCAGTCATAAGAATTAGTCTCATAGAGGTTAAAGCAACAGTTGTACAACTGTTCTCTCTGTGTTGCCAACTCCTCAGTAAAGAAAGTAGCTATTGGCTTTTCTAAAAGTCACTAGAAGACGCTGAATGAAGGCATCACCTAATTTGCATAGTTGGCCATGTGCATGAAATTGTAAAGGACGCTGTAGGAGAGAGGAATAACGGGGGAGGGTCCCACGGCAGCACCCGCTGCTCGTTGAGAAGAGTAGGAACGATACGTGCTTTCACGTCAGAGTCTCCAAAAGTATCCGATAACACCAGAAAAAGTAGCTATATTGGTCGATAGTCGCTTTTTTGAAAAAGAGTCGCTAGAGGGGTCTGAATACTAGCTAAATATTTTCATTTTTCATTTATTTTATTTATATTTTTCTCCACAGTCTCAGAGCTGCTCATTGTGGGAACAGCTGTGTTTCTCTGTATTGTGAGGTCTTGATCTCACTATGTAAAGAGCCTTGAGATGATGTATGTTATGATGTGGTGCTATATAAATACAATTGAATTGAATTTACTGGGTTAGAAAAATACTGATCTCTGTCTCAGAGAGCATGTTGTGCTTCATCAATCAGCTGATTACATTCCTTAGGAGAACACTCACTCACACACATACACCATATTCTCTCTTATTAGTCAATGTTTTAAATTTGTAAAGACCATTGCTTCTAATTCAAAGCATTTTAACATTAATACTTAGCAGTTAAACATTTTATGACCGTCTCTCACATCTCATTTGAAACTGTCTCATGCGTATATTTAACACATCAATGGATTATAAGGCATGAACAGTGTCATCCTCTCTGTCTACCAGCCATGCCGACGGGCATTCTGGGAGAAAACTGTGACTCTTTTTGAGTCGCATGCTTTTGCATCAGAATCATTCTCAGGTTGTGACACTTCAGATTTTTTAATTTTGGGTGGAATTCTACGTTGCGCACTTTGTCTATGTGTGTGTGTTTCTTTGCGGTTTTACAATTAACCTCGTCTGTGGACTGATGGTTCTCCATATTTTCACATTCACTGCATGCACATTCATCACAAACAACATAAATTTCTCCGTAATAAATAGTGCTGCTGCATCAGGGGTCTCAGTGTGCAGTGTGTATAAGCGCTGTGGGCGCACCTGAGGTTAAAAACACACCAAACAGGCCTCTGTTATTGTCCAAACGAAAAGAACAAGATAAATGAAAAGACAGAGCGGTGGGCTCCCTGACGGACGCAGGCTCACCAATGATTTTGACTGTGCTGAGGTAATCCTCTTTCAGACACCTCAGGACGTCTCCCCCAACGAGCACAGCCACACGGGTTGGTCCTGCGCTGGACTCAGCTAAATGCTGATCCGGAAGCCATCATCTCTCACAGAGAGGACTTACACATGCAGCCGTTACTACACCACTGCCAGAGCACGCCACCATCTCCACAATTTAAAGGCCGTTCTTACACACAGTAAGATTAAACAACGACCAAATGGCGTATTTTAACTCGAAATAATAAATATTTCCAACTCCTTAACTAATTTAGTTTATTCATCTAAGAACAATTTCAACGGGTCAATTTAAGCTGTTGTCGCGAAGCCAATTTTTTCAAGTTTATTCATGATTTACGCAAACATGAACTAGGCAAGGCAATTAAAGAATGAAACTTGAATGAAGTTGAAGTGCTCATCCTGACGGAATGACGGGAAATATTAGTGGTGTTGTGCACGAGCACTGTGGGTATATGAGAACCTTTCCTGTTTCATGTTTCTTTTTCCTTCTCAATTTGTTTTGTGCCATCACCGATGACCAAACAGCAGCAAGGGAATGGTTATGGTTAATATTTAATCTTGTGTTTTGATTTGTGTGATGTTTGAATGCAACTAGGCTTAGTTAGTAAACTCTGCCCAGACTTTGCCTCAGGTAACAGCACAGACTTTGCCTCTCTGAACTGTATGAACTGCATAGACTGTTTGACTCTCCCATTTTCAGGTTACCCCTTCTTTCCCACAGATGCTCAACCCTTGAGTTGCTCTGAACTGCATCCCACTTTTCAGAGAAAAAGGGGGATTGTTGTGCACGAGCACTGTGGGTATTGGAGAACCCGGAATGCCACATGGTCTGCTGAAGAAACAGCAGAACAAGACCCCTGGACCCCCGCAGTGACCTGCGGCGACCCCGCACACACTCTTGCTTGTTGTTGTCTTTTCATATGATGATGATATGATATATGATTGGTAGCTTAGCTTATAATAGACATTTGTTAATAAAAAGTAGTATTGATTGTACATTGATATTGCTAAAGTTAATAAATGCTGTTATACTTTAAAGAGAAGTTGTGTTGTGTTATTGCATGTACATTGTGATAAAGGCTGGTTGACAGAGTCAGTGCTCGAATTCACACCTTCAGTTCGCTCCATAAATGCTCATATCTACCAGATATGAACATTTTGAGTGAACACCTTTAATTCTTGAGACTGAATTGACGATTTGATTATTGGTCCCGGTTTCTGGGTGGTGCCCCGTTGCTATTGACATTGATTAATAAGCTCTATTGATTTTCATAATTCATAATTATCTTTGATAACTATAAATTATTGCTGATAACCAAATTAGCCCAAACTGATGCACAACAGTGGTTTCGAACAAACTGTGACTTTTTGATCCCGTGGTATACCTTGAAACTGGAAACCGGCCCATGCCTCCCTGAAACTGTGGGAAAGCAAATCTTTGACGTTTGGGCTTGAGAGAGTAAGGAATTACCCCTGAATGCCTTTTAATCCAGGATATCCTTTCATTAATCCATTCTTTCACCTTTATGGCTCCATTTAGAGGCCTCCGGGAGCAGTGCAATTAGAACTCATCTCAGAGACATGACGTGGTTTAGTTTAACAAAATACTGAACATTTTCCATTTATATTTTAATGTGCAACAAAGACAAAGTGGAAAGAAGAAAAGAAGAAGTATTATAGAATGCTGACACACAAAACTCTCTTCTGGATGAATTGATGTGCATACTCTGATGAAGCTAAGATGTTGAAAAATTACTTGTTAAACCATAAATCCTTTGTTACTGTTTTCCTACTTCAGCACATTACCATCTCGTGCCTCTTGCAAGTCCATGAAGTTCTACCATGGCCCAATTTCCAATTTAACAGTACAATACTAAGGCACAAACAAAACTACATGAATCACCGTAAACAATGCCAGTAACATGACAAATGTCACATGGGAAAAACTCTCAACACGCGCAACGTGACTGATGTCATACTTCACTGCCGACGAGAGCTTTCGTCAGGAAACAAGACAGTAACGAGCCGGGACCGTAGGAAAACGCTTTGCAATGTTCCCCAGAGCAGGAAGTTGTAGACAATCCCCTCCACCCCCAGCTACACTTCAACACACACACACACACGCACGCACACACACACAAACGCCACCTAACAACACACACTTAAACTGCTGGGCTCAGCAGCGGGAGGGAACTGGGATGTGACAAATCAGTCGGGACCCTGGCAGTCAACTTCATGCCCAGCGATAATGAGCTCCTGCCGGAGACGACTCTCTCAGGGAAGGAATGGCGATGTGGAAAAACATTAACGACATGGTAATCGGCCGAGGTGGAAAGTGTAAAGAATTTAAAGAAGAACAAAAGCATTCTGAGAAGTTATCTCCCTCAGAAATGAGTGTGTGAAGTTGTGAGGGAGGGAGGGTGGAGGGAGGAAGTGAGTGATCTGGAAAAGGCAGATGGGCACATAACACAAGCAGGAAGAGGGGATGTGTGAGGAGTGTGTGCTGGATGTGCAAAGGATGAGGATCAGAGCCCACCTTCCAATGCAAGGGAAGCCTGTGGATGTTTAGAGAGAAGGTGGGTGAGTTGCTGTGTCATTTAGCGATGCCTGAACCACACCGGCGACAGAGGAGGCTAAATGCATGCATTCATAGGTGGCTACTGTGGAGGAAAACATTTCGCCTCAAGTTCCCTCAGTTCGAGTCTTTCAACTCAGAGTTCCACTCTCCTTCATTCATGCTAAATGAGGTTTACCCATCATTATGCTGTAGCATTCACTGGGCATGAATGGTCCAGGAAGTCACCCACTCTGACAACACTCTTTTCCGCCGAATCAGATTTCCATCCCACACAAGTCCAACCGCTCTCAGCCACAATACTCAAATAGCTCCGCTGCAGGGAAACCTCTCCAATACCTCACCAGACGAAATCCTTCACATCAGGGTTTTTTCATTAAAATAGTCACTGTCTCGGTTGCCCAAATTGTTCAATTCAATTCCCGTTCAATTCAATTTTATTTCATTTGTATAGCGCAAAATCACAACATACATTATCTCAAGGCTCTTTACATAGTGAGGTTGAATCCCCACAATATTACAGAGAAACACAACAGTTCCCACAATGAGCAGCTGTGAGACTGAAGACTCTTTTAACAGGAAGAAATCTCTAACAGAACCAGAACATCTGCTGTGACTGGTTGGTGAGAGGAGAGGAGGGTAGAAAGAAGGAATACATCCTACTCCCTTGTTACTATGTTAATCAAAGGCTTCTGTAAAGAGAAGCCGTTTTTTCACACATCTCAGATGTTTGCCACTGACTCTGGACTTTCTCAGTCTCTGAAACCTAGTATCCATCTTTTTGCCAGTTTTCTTCAGCTCCCTCAGGTGCTCTGACTCCTGTCCTGATGTCATCCTCATATAATCCTTCTCATAGTCCCAGACTATCGGTCCACACTTGTGAATCTCTTATATATGCCAAGGGGGTAAAACGGATCAAATGGAAGTTTATCCTCATTTGCATCGACTCCTGCTGTATCTCAGGTCCTTGCTTTTGAAATGAACTAGTTAAGTTCAGGAGCAGGGCCCCACCTCAGCCACTCCTCTGAACCCCATCAAGCCAACATGTACCTGCTCATCGTGTTCTGGTGAGCAAGAGAATATTTTCTTTTTGGGGCTAAAACATCTTTTATTATAAAATCTCATGGCATGCATGCTTTGTGTTCACACCACACATCGTCCGCTTGGATCCGAACTAATTTAAAGGCTATGTTTGATTTGAACACTACTCACTTTCAAGCCAGAACAACGTGACCAAACGAGCAAGTGCACCCGGACTTGTTTAACCAAACCAGAGAGGGTAGGCTGGGGCATGGTGCCCTGCAGGGCACACGCAAACTGACAACTCCACTACTGTCCAATAATCACAGCTTTAGTTGTGATGAAGGCTGAAGCAACCCAAGATCAGCTTCAGCCGCTACCTTGCAGGTGTTTAACTGGTGCAGTGTGTGGTGCGAGTTGTGCTGCAGGTGCTGCTCTGCATGCTGCGAGTTTAGAGCACTGGTCCAAGTTTCATTCCAGTCAAGCACTGGGTGGGATGTTGAGCAGAGGCGGGGGCTTCTTCACTGCAACAACTCAGAAAATAAGTGGTGTGACAAACAGCCACCGGTGGTATGTCATCCAAATCTTTTAAAAACTTCATCGAAAAGTGATAAAGACAATTGGTGCTATAACAGAAAAACAGCCCTTTTCTTATTCTCTCGGTTCTTTCCCTTTCCCCTCCACTAGTCCCTCAGGTTGGGCACACGGCAGATTTTCATGTGATTTTTTTTTTCACAACAGCCTGGACTCCCCTCCCCACCCCCACCATGCCTCCCTGTAAGTGCAGGAATAACAAGGGGCCGTTTAAATTGCATTTAGGAGCACTGGGATGCGCATATTTGTCCCTCCTGTTCTAAATAATGACCAATTATCAGGGAGTGTGAAGTGGCTTCAGCTATGAAGAGACGTTTCAGACGGCAGAAAAGCTGTCATGGGTGGGCGTCTGTAGGGGTGGGGGCACTAATTGGACGCAGATTTCACACTGATATTTCTGATGATGCTGCAGCATGAGGGATAGCGAAGGAGAGGAAACTGGGAAAAGGAGGGCATGAGCGAGATAGGAACCGATAAAGAGAGAGAGACACACAGACAGTGGGAGATGGTGAAAGTGGAGTGTAACATTAAAAAGGATGGGATGAGAAAAAGATAAAGAATGAAGAAAGAGTTAACAGGTCCCGCTACAGTTTGTCTTGCAGGGATAATAATCCACCAAAGTCTAATTCTGTCCATAAAAGCTGTTGGACTTCTTTTTTTTCTTTCCTCCTACCACCCACCCATCCCCACCCTTTCCTTTCAGAATGATAGTTGCCTTGGCAACCATGGCAAATCTTCCTTCTCTCAAACAGATGTCCCATTTAGTTGGAAATTAGAATGTGTTAAAAACCCACGAGACACAAATTATTTCAAAGTTCTCCAGTGGAGAGAAGGAAACGAAGGGCAGAGAGGAGGAGAAGAAAGGTAAACACACGCACACACACACACACACACACACACACACGTCCCCCTCTTCTTCGCTTCATGTCTTGTCTCCTCTGGTCTCTTGTGCTTCAACGTGTCAAACTGGTAGATTAACCAGATCATCCGGAGCTGCTGGCTCGTGAAGGGGAAGTTGAGGAGGTGTTATGGGTGGGCAGAGCAGTGGAAAGAGGGGGGGGGGGGTCCCTCTCCTGAATCCGAGATGGGGTGGGGGGTAAGTGGCAAGAACTTTAAGCCCGGTGCCAGCATGGCAGAAGGGACACATTGGCGTGGAGCAACGAGCTGGCCTCTAGGAAACGATTGTAAGTTGCTTGCAAAAACATAATTTACGTGTTAAACATGTAAATATTTATAATTATTATTCCTTGTTGTCAATGCAAATAATGTTTCGCAAGAAAACACACACCTTAAATGGTTATTAAATGTTATATTAAGTTACAATCAAAGACAAGATAATTTTCACATTTTTGGGGGGAAATTGCTCTTGTTTAAAATGCAAATCAGGGGTTGTAAAATAACCAATTTTAACAGATTATTACAGATTTAAAGTGAAAATCCAGCAAAAAAACACATCTTTCTGCTCTTCAGTTTAAATAAAAACCAACCTGGCAGGGACAAGTGATTAACTGGCAAAACGTAAAAAATGTGACGGTCCTCTGAAACATTTCCAGAAGAGCCACACTAGCAGAACTAGAGCAGCCATTTTGCAGCGATATTCAGCTCCAGATATAAATCCATCATGTTGAATACAAACAGCAGACACAGACAGTTTTCTCAATAGAGCAGAATATGCAACGCAGCCTAAAGTCGTTTGATCAATCTCAAGACCTGTTTAGGTAAGATGGAGAAATTTTTTAGAAACAACATACGGTGATAAGCTCTCTGTCAAGGTGAACTAGATATGTCTTCTCCCTCAGAGCGAGGAGACAGAACACTAACAAGGAACCAATACTCAGACTTTTCTCGTGTCGTAGTAGAACCCTGCTCCAGGTTTCACTGTAGATCACTCATTACCATACCCAACCATACCCATCATATTAGGTTAAATGAAAGAGATACCTCTAAATATCAGGATTTATTGCCATACCACAATCTAATTGCCACACACCTTGGGGGCTCTATTGTGTTGTAACCAAAGTGTCATATGGTTGAAGAGAATCCAAAACCCCTTTCCTCCAACTTTCCAGCAGGGGAATTGTTCAAACTTTTTGACACCGAGAATTTGACAATCACACCCACTTGATGCAGTGAATATGCAGCCGTGTGGAGGAGTGAAAGTCTTCCACACTCTCTTTCTTCATTCTTGTCACAACTACTTTTTTATTTTTCATGAAAAAATGTACTGCTGCACTGTCCATTCCTTTGTGGAGAGCTAATGACACCATTACTACTGCAGCCGAGATTGTGTAAGGGTTCATGGACAAAGATCATAAAAGATGTGGAGGATATTTCATATTACCGCCTATAACGTACAGTATCTTTACACTGGACTTATAGTGTAACAGTACGTACCGGTACTTAGATGTAGAGTCTTTATACTGTAGTTCTTGTGAAATTACTGCAGCTATTTTATTATTACAGGGTATGTTTTATGACCTGTTTCTTATAATCTGGAATTTTCAGGGGAGATGGAGGGATGACGTCTTGATCGCCTAATCCAACTGATGTTAGAGAGAATTTATTCTGCAGTTACTATGTCAATTCTGGGAACTTTGTTATATCAGGGTAATGTGAATGTAGTCATGCTTTAGATCATGGCACCATTTTGTTTTTCTTTGTGTTATGCTCTGTGTGTATGGGCGGGACAATGAAGCATCACAAAGTGGCAAGGCACAAAGCCAGGTAGGGTGACACAGTGCTTCTTGTTGCATGCCGGGAGGCCTGCAACAGTATTTTAACCGTGTTACTCTGTGTCACTGCATGTGCCTGAGCCGTGTGACTGTGTGATCTGATATACCTGGCCGTGTTTGAGTGCTGCAGGTAGCAGTAAGTGGCAATCGCTGATTTAATAATCAAATTGTATGGACCTGGATCTATGTATTTATAATGGTGTGTAAATAAATCAAAGAAACACAGTGGTGAACGTTATTCTTGGCGAAGGCAAAGCAATATGTAGTGACTCAATGGAAAGCCACTATAGCACAAAACTGTATCTAAAGGTAACAAAGGGGGAGCTGCCACCACATATGTGACTTACACCGTAGGCAACAGAACAATATGAGTGCAGTTTTTTCAAAAGGTTGATACAGTTTTCATGACAATACACTGTCCCTCGGATCTTTGTTCCAGAAGGTAAGTAAACGCGCACATGCACCCCGTAGTTTTTCATCTCTACCCTAAAATGAAAGAGGACACTGTGATTTTGAAATTAAATCAATCCAATTATTAAGGGATACAAGAGGCATCACTCCATCTCCCCTGAAATATCCAGATTATAATTCAGTAGTTTGTATACATTACCCTGTAATTATAAAATAGATACCCTGTAGATAAATAATATCTGTTTCCATCACACACTCTGTTGGTACAGAGTACAGAAAATCACACTGTAATGACGCTGTACATTGCTGTGATCTAAATAATTATTATTTCTAGCCAATGGACGTAGAAAGCTAACTAGCAAATAGAGAAACTTATTAGGACACGACTTTCTGAATGAGACAGAAGTTTAAAGTCTCATGTTGGCTCCTACAACTGCACCTCACAAACCAGCAGTTGAGTGCGATATGTTTATGCTAATAGACAATATGTAGACAAATCAACATTTATAAAATAACATGGATACATAGGAGAGAGTAAATTCCAACTCTATAATTACAAAACAACATACAGAATTAGGATGAAATAATCCGAACAGTGTGAGCATATCATTCATTCATCGTCTACCGCTTTATCCATTTAAGGGTCGCGGGGGGTCGCTGGAGCCAATCCCAGCTAACATTGGGCGAGAGGCGGGGTACACCCTGGACAGGTCGCCAGCCTATCGCAGGGCCACATACAGACACGGACAATCATTCACTCTCACATTCACACCTACGGTCAATTTAGAGTCTCCAATGAACCTGACCCCATTCTGCATGTCTTTGGTGTGTGGGAAGAAGCCGGAGAACCCGGAGAGAACCCACGCATACACGGGGAGAACATGCAAACTCCACACAGAAAGGCCCTGGTTGAACCAGGATTCGAACCCAGAACCTTCTTGCTGTGAGGCGAAGGTGCTAACCACTACACCACCGTGCAGCCGTGTGAGCATATGCAAAGTGTTTTGTATAAAATACAGGAGTGGGAAAACATTTCCCCATTCCACCAGATCAGCATGTTCATCTTGCTTGAAAGGCTAATTTGAATGCGTGTGGATCACTCAGAGTTAATCTGCCTTGTTGCACAGTGAGGATAATAACACAATAAGCATTCATTGGTGCAAACTTGCTGCAATAAATGAAGCTGCATTTAGAGAAAACAAAATCATGTCATTTGCTGCTGTCCATCACACAAAGAGAAAGACACTGGTGAAACACCACACATCACTGCTCGCTGACGAACTGGTGAAAAAGAAATAAGGTGTGTGTGTGTGTGTGTGTGTGTGTGTGTGTGTGTGTCTGTGTGTCAAAAATGAGAGACTGAGGCAAGGAGGAACATAAGGACAGAATTACTTTAATTCAGTTTTTTCCCCCAACAATGCCATATGCCTTAGGGAAGTGTGAAATAGAAAAAGACACGGACACACACACACACACCCATGCCCCTGGAGGCCATTTAACAGGTAATTTAAAGAGAAATCCCTCCAGGGAAACGACACAGTAAATGTCCTCACGTCTGCTCCTACTCCCTCCATAACTGTTTATTCAGCTACAGGGCAGCAGTCTGGCAGCATTTACTGTAGGGGGGGATGAAAATGTTGAGGAGCATGAAGATAAAAAAAGGGGTAGGGGGGGGGTGGGGGTGGGGGGGGGTGGGAGAGTTGGAAAGTGACAAGTGTTAAAGTAGGCCATCTCCTTTCCTCCACCAACTCATTCGAGTCCTGTGGGACTGTAAATGCTGTGGGGATGGAGATGGGAGAATGAATGAATGGATAGATGTGTGTGTGTGTGTGTGTGTGTGTGTGTGTGTGTGTGTTGGGGGGGGGGGGGGGGGGGGCAGAGCCCAAAGGGGTCTTGGGAGTCTCATAGAGAATTGGATGTTAATTTAGAGCAGACTCTGGTGACGAGCCCCAGAAAAGCACCAACTCCCAACTGTACATGTCATTTTACATCTTTCCAGGAGCACGTCGGTGGCGCTGCATGACACAGACGGCAGAGGTGCAGGCATCACTTTTCAGACACCAGATGTTCTCAGACCGATTTGCTTCCTTCCATTTCACTTTAGTTCAGTTCACGACAGTTTCAACTTGGAAAAACCAATGAGTGATATAAATCACACTGAGCATCTTCTCAGCTAGATATTTTTAAGTGAGAGAATAGCTCACCTGTGTGTGCCTTGCAAATATGACCACTATAACAACTACAAAAACAATTGATGTGATCATGTTCTGATATGGATGAGATTTGGTTTGGTTTAGACAGTTCTTGGTTAGGTTGCACCAAATATATAATTTAAGGTATATGTATTACAAATGGAAAAGGTGCACAGGTGTTAGTTATGACTCATTCTGTTCCTTCACATCTCAGTACCTCCAGTCAGTTGCTGGTTGGAGCTGTTTCCTTCAGTTCTGTGTAGCTCTGGTTCTGCTCTGCTTTCACCACTAAGGTCTAATGCAGTCTAATCCAACAGTCCTGTAATAAATCCTCCTTATGAAAACTCTCTGAGAGATCTTGATTCGACTGTATGATCATTAGGGCAGATGCCATTGATTTTGTCCAACCAAATCAACACTTCTTTGAATCACTTTCAGCCCAAACAGAACTATATAAGCTGAAGGTATATTTACTACAGGACTGTCGCTACACACAAGGCCTCAGGCATGGTGTTGAGTTTGGGGAAGTGAATTGATGCCAGTTTCTGTGAGCTGCAGCCAACTAAAAATATACTGCAACGACTCGGTTTCACAAGAAGGGGGAATCTCACCTTAATGTAAATGTTTTCTGACACTCCGGGCAACAGCCAGTGACTGTGATGCTCAAACCTGCAGAAAGGTGAACCGCACAGGTCAAGTCATCCAAATGATCTTAATGTATCAAACATGTGTAGTAACTTGTAAAGAAAGCAGGAGCACCTTAGAATGAAATGTGGATCTCATGGATGTCATTTCACTTCATGAAATGACATCTCAGCAGAACTGACTCCCTCAGAGATCCAAACGATCTTCGCTGTATGTCCGTCTTTTTAATTTTTTTATTATTTCATTGTTGGAAATGAAGCAGTTACTCTTCATCAGCTAATGTCATTGTGGAAGAAGTTTGAGCTGTTACATTGTAGCATTGCAATACTTGTGCCTTTGTTTCTAACACTTTCTACACAGCAGCAGGTGAGGAGAGCGCTCTGCCTGCGTGTTCAGGCACAGACTCACCAACACAGTCCCTGTATTAGAGCCCGGCCAATTCATCTGTTGGCCGATATGAGTCTTTGACAGACATAACGGCGTCAGCATTTATGTTTGCCGATTTGCAAACATTCATTTGACAGCATATACGAAGCCGCAAAGTTGTGTATTCATGTTAAAATTTTCTGTAAAAAAGAAACATATTTTCTTAATTCTACATATTTGGTTGTATTTCTGTTTTCTTTTTATGTATAGTTTTTTACATGACAGTTTATTGTTAAACGGGCAAATACCAAGCCTCAATTACATTAACGTTAACGTAAGGTTTTGATAGGCATCAATGACAATTATTTTATTTTTTTTACACTGAATTGGCCAAAGTATAGGTATCAGAATTGGCATCTGCTCTAAAAAAAAGTCTGCTGGGCTCTAAACAGTAGTTACGAGTGTAAAACAGAAGACATTTTCTCATCACAAGTGTATCTGTTCTGCCAGCGGTGCATAACACTGACTAAGGACAGAATATTGAAAAAGCTATTTCATAAATGACCAATTCATGTTGTTCTGCTGGTGAGCATTCAAAAAACCTGCAAACATTTTAATACAAGATCCAATCTTCTTTGAAGCATCTGTATTTGATTATTGCATTATTTTGTCCGGGGTCGAATTTCAGCAGCAATTTCTCAGAAATCAGATTGTCCTTGAATGTACTGATGCCTGTTACCAACCTCATCACTACATGACAAGAGTAAAAAACAAATGTTCACTCCGATGGATTGGTCATCTATCCAAGTTCCTCTGAGGTGATTTCCAGAGCATCCTGAAGTGAAACCAATGGCTGATGCGTGCTTTGGAGAATGGTTGGCGTTAATATAAACTAAACAGAGTTTGTAGTTAATGGGCTAAAACATGGAACAACGCTAAGAGAGTCCTTTGAGAAGTTGGGTTTGTTGCTCTTTCACTCCTTCATTCAAACTTCAATTTCTGTGAAGTCCTCATCAGACGGGAGAACAAAGCAAACTCTTGAAGCTTGGCGAAGAGAAAGAAGGTCAATTTACCTTCATGCCATCTCCCCCATTATTAGACTCATTATCATTAAAGGAAAAGATTGGCGTGCCAGCGCTGCATTCCTTTCCTCCCTCTTCCTTTGCACCCCCTCCCCCTCCTTTCTCCTTTACTTTCAGTGCTGGCTGTGAAAACAAGTAAGTTAATTAAAGTCGGTGCGAGTCCCTTCCATTTCCCGCTCATCAGCGAAGACTAGCCATCAAACACGGCACAGGTAGTCCATTTCTGTCCAATGAGAGCAGAGGAAGAGGAGATGGAGGAAGAGAGGGAGGAGGAAGAGGAGACATTGGGGGCAGAGAGGATGAGGAGGAGGAGGAGGAGGAGGAGGAAAACGGCTTCTCTTCATCTCTTTAGTTTTTGATGAGCTTTCTTAATTGGGCCACTAAAGAAGGAGAAGTGAATCCTCAATAATTAAAAAATCTAATTAAAGAGTCTTTTGCATCTCCGTCCTTAATTATTCCACGCAGAGCAGTGGGGAGCGATACATTTTTGCCGTTTTCATTTAAAGAAGAAAAAAGGGTCTCTCACTTTCTCTCCCCCGTCGCTTCGCACAAATCCCCCGTCAACAAACAGACGACTTTGCCTCTGTCATCTCTGTCTGCGTGTGCGTCTGCGAACGAGCCGTCCTCCCCTGCCTACCGTACTCTCCTCAGAGACCACCAGTATGAACATTTAAAGAGATTTAACCCATTAGTAGCAATGCACGGGCACACTGTTCCTCCCCTCTCCTCATCTGCCCCCTTCATGTCCTCCCTCACTCTCTCTCAGCCCACTGACTCAAAGAGCAGATCATACTTGGAGACAACGAACAGAACTCCCTGAATTACATTTATACCTTTACCCAACAAAACATTCCCCTTGGGAATTAAGTCTCTAACCCCATTTGTTTCAAAGTGAGGATGACTACCCCCTAAAATTAAATTATTCAACGCTTTGTCAGACCCTCCAACCCAGATATGATCACGTCAAGGTAATACTTGTCTGCTGTGCCCTGGAAAATATGGGCTCAATCTTTAAAGGATAGGTTTGGTGATATTTCTTTTTTTTTTTCTCAGATGAAAAGACTACTGACAATAGCGTGAATTAACTATCAGGGCCTTTACTAAACTATAACAACAACATTACCATGGACACACACATTGTCCTGCATCCACTAATATTCACTAGAGACTAACTATATCGGTCACTGAAAGACCCCCAACGTCCTAGCTTCTTGCAGGGGTTCCTCATGATCTCAATCTATTTAACAAGGTAGGAAAGGAGAAGAAAACACTTTTTTTTGTGTTACTGTTTTCAAGACTGTTCTTTCTAAAGTGCTGAAAAGCTTTTGTTTTCTTTTATTTCTTTGGGACACTGGGAAAATTCAATCTAAAAAAAGCTGAAACCATGTAAGATTCAGAACTTTAAAAAAAAAGAAAGAATTTCAATGGGTATTTTCCTGGGGTCATGCCCCACCCCTCCACACATTTTCATTGAAGTCGGTTCTGTTGATTTTTGTGTAATCCTGCTGTCAGACGATCAACTGATCATTTTGAACCATTTCTGGTCATTTTAAGAGCAATATATTTATCAACTGTGAAGACTTTCAACGCAGCAAGACAGGACTTTTTTTTAGTAATACATCATTCACTTTAACTTCAACGCAATGAATTACAAAGGCATTTGTTGGAGAAAAATATGTTTTCACTCTTAATTGGCTACTGATGAAAAAATTTGCACAGAGCGAGTAGCGCATACTCATGGCTGTGTTTGTGCTGGTAGATAATCCATGAATCTGCAAAGCCGCATGTCCCAGCCATGCAGCTCATTATTAATAATGGCTCAGATGTCACCTGCCAAAGTTGCCAGATTGGTTTCTGCTGCTGAGAATCTTACTTGCTAAATTACGAGAAGAAAGTAGTTTTGAGTTACTGTGCGTCCAAGATCTGTGATATCAGCCGGTGAAACGATATTGTGTTGTGCTTTCTGAGTGATTAAGTCATTTGAATTGTGGTTTTTCAAACTTCAGCAACAAAAAGATTTGCAGTTTTAATTAATAAATGAACCACACACAATTCATTTAAAGTTTGTTTGTAAAACGATTCATGAACATGAGAATTGTCTTATAATATTCACTTACAGTCATTCCAGGATTGAGTCCTTTATTGTAAGTCAATAAATTTGCTTCTACTGGAACAAACAGTAATACAATGGGGAGTTGACAATATCAATATGGTCGCCTTAGCTACTGAATAATTTTCATTTGCTTAACTCCTGTACTTTTATTTATGTAAAAAGAATGTTTAATCAAAGCTCAGCACATCTCATATATACATCACATATATCTTCATATATTTTTCTCTCAATTAGCTGTAAAAAACACAGACACTGAAAGTGTGTAAGCTTTTATTTATTTTAACTCACACTTATTTAGCATTGGACTTTCTGGTAAGACAAAATTGCAGGGTCCACAGTGTTACATAGGGGGAATGTGTTTTTGTTGTGTGTGTGTGTGTGTGTGTGTGTGTGTGTGTGTGTGTGTGTGTGTGTGTGTGTGTGTGTGTGTGTGTGTGTCCCCTCCCTCTCTTTCATGAGTGATTGATTAAGGGAGCAAAGGTGTGCTCTGCTAGCTTGGATCTGTCAACATCTCACCTGTCCCGGCCGACTTCACACCAGTACCTATATCCTTTCTTTCTGCAGATATCACCATGAAAATTGAACACATGAACACAGTAAACATGGGGTATGTAATTAAAGCACAACATGGGCTGATCAGTTATGCATTATTTTTTTTACCACCCCTGCTCTGCCTCTGATTGGCGTCCCCTGATAATGTAACACTCATCATGGCCAAATCTAAGCACATAACTAACAAAACAATCAGTACTAGTCAGTCAGAGGAGAAAAAATGCACCAGGTACAATTCCTCTGTGTTGTGTTCTAATGGCGCTATCAAAGGAAGAAATACAGGCCAAAACCTACGATTTAGGACAGAACAGTAGAATGCATTCAACACCTTGCACCGACCATAACTCTACCAAAATGGAAGTGATATGTCATACTGCAAATGAAACAAAAAAGAAAAAGAAAACAAAAGAAATCTAAGTGGCCTTGTGTGCAGCTTCGACTAGAAAGAGAATGAGCAAGAGCAAGAGCTAGGCTCGTCGTGAGATGTAGAGAAAGACGTGTCGGTGAAGTGACTCCCTATGAAACCACTCCGTGACATTTACTCTTCTGCAGCCATTCACATTAAGTACACACGCATGATTAACCACTTCCAATCTGTTTTCATTCAGTGTTCTGCAGTGTCACGATCTTTGAGCTCTGTAAATAGGGGACAACACTGCTACATACCGATACAATCCGACTGATTCCCTTCACCATGGGACTCTGGCCCTTGGACAGAAACATGCATGTGACTCGACCTGTATCTCTGTCCCTCTCAGGGCGGGTGGCTATGCAATGTGTCTGTGACAAATGAAACTGTAAATTCACATTGGCATCAGAGGACGGTACTGAAGTGGAGCAGGGTTCCAATAGCATCAAGGTATCCTTAACAAATCCGGGTGTTTGGGGAAAACAGTTTGTGTGTGCGCGTGTGTGTGTGTGTGTGTGTGTGAGAGAGAAAGACAAAGACACAGACAGAGAGAGAGTGGGATGGACTGGAAGCATACAGCATCAGATTATCTCTGCAAGGTGGAGACAGGAAATAGGAAGTAGGGGTGACGGATGGCAGAGAGTAAATGGCCCGTGAAGCAAGATGGATGGAGCGATGGAGAGAGGAAAGAGACGGGAAGTTGTGAATACAGTGGCAGACAACGGGCTGGTGAATGAGAGGAGGTGACAGACAGAAAGAAGAAAAAATGAGATCCAATTAGACAGACTGACAGACAGACAGACAGATAGACAGACAGACAGACACAGACACAGACACAGAGTGACTGACTGACTGCCTGACATATTCCACAACAGCTCAAATACAAATGGCTGCTGTCTGCTTGAATTGCTCACCAGCGTCTGCCAGTGTGACCACGAGTGGACTGTAGTTCAGACAGAGAGAGAGAAATGATCTTTTGGAATGCATCATGTCAACTCATCTCGTAGTTGAACATTTACTGATGTGATGTCAATATCTTAGCCACATGAAATGATATCTACACACCAGTATAATCAGGTCGCTTGTCTAGAAGTCTGACCGGTCACCCAGACGTCCTGTTTAGACACACAGCACAAAGTGTGTGTACCAGCACGTTTGTAAAAATGATCAATCGCTAAGTATTTCTCTGTATTTTCAGTATAGAGGGGGCAGGGACAGAGAAGGATGGCGAGAAAGAAAGGGGAAGGCGTGAATTTGGGTAAATGATGACACAACTACACAGGTGGACATATGTAGTGGATGAAGTTAAAGAGGAGACAAGAGGACTAAGACGATGGAACAACTGTGGGCTGCATGGAAGTGAAGGAGGGAAGAGGGGAGCAGACAGTGTTGAGGGGGAAACACTCAAAGCTTCCAGGTGGAGTCTCTTTGTGCTGCAGGAACACACCACGAGGCTCACACACACACACACACACACACACACACACACATGTCAAAGAAGCATTATGTCCAAAATAAATTGAGGTACAAAAATAGAAAGAAATGCAACCAAATAGCGAGGCACGTAAATTATTAATTCCAATGATTGAAAATGCACAGACGATGTTAAAAAGAGAACAACAGCATACCATTGTGACGATACCTACATTGAAACTTTCAACCTGTCAAGGCGAAAATGGGCTGCTGCCGCCTCAGAGGGTTGACTCTTTCCCCACAGTGTTTCCTGTGTACAGCTTATTTTAATAGTGAAATACAAAGTAGCCTCAGATTGGTGTGTGGTTATTGGACAAAATACAAATTAATTTGGGAATATGTCAAAATATAAACACAGCACACACTATGATAGAGTGAAATTTTGAAAAATACTGTTAAATTGTGTGTTTAACCCTCCCAAAATAATCACAAACAAATTACCGCTACCAACGTACGCAGACCAAAATGCCTCTGGACGCAATTGTATAGACCTACAACTAGTGAGAGCAACGAATCATGTGACGTGATTTTTGGAGGAGATGATGTGACAATGATTCCAGAATGTCTGTGAACGAGTGTTGTCGTTTCTGTGGGGGAACTGTGAAAATATGCTCAATCCAGACCGAGTCTGGCGGACCAATAGAAATGAGCTCCCAGAATTCATCTGGGTCCCAGGCTACCCAAAATATCTGGACACAAGTGATTCGTCATAAGAGAAACTTGAGTTTAGACAATGTAAATATTATGCACATTTTTGACTTCTACACTCTGACCTCATCCCACCCCAGGACCAAGCTCAGGACTGCGGGGCAGTGATGTTCTTCTGCATTATTATTATCGTGTTGACTGCCCGAACTAGCTCAGTATCTCAATAAAAGCATTCATGAATGTGTGCACACCTCCGAACAAAGAGTAACACTCACTGGAGTGGTTCAACCAAGCGATGAGGCGCAATTGCCCTTTTCCCCGGTGTCAAAGGTCGTCTGTCTCTATGTGCTATATGTTGATCAAATGATGCACATCAAAAGATGAAGTGTTGCAGGACAAGGTCTGCACATGTTGACCTTTTCAGGGAATTGCTTTCAGGACTTGGCCGTGGTCACCTGTGGGAAATGTTCTCTGACACAAAGGAAAAATGTCTAACAACAACATCTAAGCATGAGTAGGCAATAATTCCAGATTTAGAAAGCAGGATAAAACGATTATAACTGAAACTGCAACAATGAGGTTTCATCGACCACCCCCATGAAAGCGCAACGGCAAAGAAATTGATAGTTGCATACTATACTTCGATAATGATGTTCAGTTGCAATCTTAAAACACAAGGCCAAATGACTGCGTCTAATTGACCAGGAGAAATGTGTTATTTTTTCTAGAAGTTGGAGAAGCACATCGACCATGTCTTCAGAAGCTGCATTGAAAAGGTTTTGAGTATAAGCTGTTCACTTTTGAGTGCAGTGCAGTAGTAGCGGTTACTCACCAGGGGGAGCCGTAGATCCTGAAGCCCCGGACGGTGACCTCAGAGTCCTGCAGGTAGATGCAGTTAGTGAGCAGCGACTGGACATTCTCATAGCTCTCGGGCTTCAGCTTGGAGGCTGAGGGGAAGTAGTAGAAGTCCTGCTTGATCAGGTCAGCCATGAACTCTTGGTCAAAGGTCAACTCGTGGTTTCCGGCAATTACTATCTTGATGTCATAGGGCAGGGTACCTACAGAGGGGAGGGAGGAGTAGGGGAGTGAAAGAAAGGAAAGGGGAAGGTAAGAAGGGGAGGGAAAAGGACAAGAAAGGGAGACAGGGTTAGGGAGGAGAAAAAGACAAGTATGAGACTGGAGTGATTGGGGAGTGACAGGGAGAAATGGAATGAGGAGTTATAATTGAATGAGGCAGAAAGACAGATGAGGGGCAACAAAGAGAGATGATGAGGTGGTGTAAAGATAAAAGAGGGCGGTATTCGAAGAAATGGCAAGAGGGAGGGAAAAAGAGAGGTTAAAGAAAGACAGAGAAGGAGACAAGGATGGAAGGTAAAGGACGAAAGGAGGACAAAGAAAATGGAATGAGGCATCAGGACATGGACAGAGACAGAGAGACATGGGAAGGCAATGAACAGAAGAGGGTTAACGGGCAGCATGGGACGAGACATCGAGGACGACACGAGACCCTTCCCCGAACGCTTGGCATTCACATGCGACGAGGCTTTCTCGTTGTTCCCCTTCATTTCTAGCAAATCTGTACATCTGTCTTAGCTTCCCTCCGTCAGTCAGGGTCGAGCCCACTGCACTGCTGTCTTCTGTTTATAGAAGCATAGCTGAGCGCATCCATCGGGGAATCTTTATCCGCAGGAACGATGAGGAGGGAAAGCACAGTGAGAGTGATCACTGTGAAGTTTACCACGCGGAATATTAAACATTTACAGACTATGGCAACCGCTGCTACATCTTTTCTCCTTCCCCTTTCATCATCCTTCTCAAATCAAACATCCCCAATGCTCTTCTCTGTCTCAATGGCTTTAATTGGCTATTCAGAGCCTGGCACAGCGCGCTGTGCGATTGATCGGTGCCATTCAAACCCAGGAGCTGCTGGACCTGCTCAAATCAACATGTTTTCAAAGCTCTGTCGGGGAGACAGAGAGACGACACTGACACACATCCAGGGGTCTGCGTCAGCAGGTAGAAGGGGGGCGATGGAGAGCTCAGTCGCGAGGACGACATGGCACGCAGCTGAGCACGTTGGCTTGTGGCTCAGCGTGTGTGTGTGTGTGTGTGTGTGTGTGTGTGTGTGAGTCACTTGCCCGTGTGTGTGCGCCAGTTTGCTTGCATCTGTGCATGAATGTGTCATGTGAGTGAAAAGGAGTAATTAAAGTGAGCTTTAGAAGAGGCTGACAGCCTGCGATGGCTCTGTCACAACAGCCAATCACAGCCTGCTGACAGAAAGAGAGAGAGAGAGAGAGAGAGAGAGAGAGAGAGTGGGGAGGGCGGAGAAGGCGACAGAAATACAGTACTTTCGGAAGCCCCAAAAATCCTTGAGTGTGAAGAAGGAATAATAACAAGATGAAAGCAGCTGTCTAGAGTTCCCATCTCAGCAGTGTGGGCCCAGGTTGCCCCCTCTCACAGCAGAGTTCCCATTTGTTTGGCAGGATGACTTGTGTTTACTTGTCAAACAGACACCGAAAAAGCCTCTGGGCTACACCTCCACAAAGGCACATGGCTTCACGCCACTGCACAGCCACAAGATGTTTTTGATTCCTCTTCACCACACTTTGACAACGGAAGCAGTGTTTGCTCAGTCGTCCCCAGATACACCAAGGTTAAAAGAATAAGTTGACCGCATCCCCTTTTACAACAAAGTGCATTTTCTGAATGACTCCTGGAATACAATCACTGTGTTGCACATCTGCATTGTCGGCCCTCAAGTCCACTATGTATCTCTTGTAGTCCTATCCCAAGCATATATGTTTTAAAAAATGGGCAAGAAAAGAATCGGGTTAACATTTTTGAACTAACATTTTTTTTAAACCAATGCTCAACTTTGGCGCTATCATTTCAGCTGTCAGTGATGACGTTTCACCCTGTTTTGGGTTTTTTAATACAGTAAATAACTAATTAAAGCCAAACTTATCAAAAACATGAACACCTGAACATAGATCCGTGTGATAAGAACAACTTAAATTTACAGAGACCATCTTTGAGAAAAATGTATTTCATGTGTACTTTGACTTTTTAGTCTGGTCAACGCCCCATCTGCTAACATGCAGAAGGCAGGATTTATGACCTATACTGCAGCCAACCACCAGGGGACGATCAAGATGATTGGGCTCCACTTTTGGGGAGTTGTCATGTGCTCCATACTTATAAACAGTCAATGGTTGGAAGCAATGAGGCTTTTCAAGAGGAATTTTACGGCAGGGACACGTGTCAATATGGTCATAATCTACATTTACATCTTCAGAACAGATGTGTCAGATATGTTCTTGGCAACACACAACACTGACACATAATCACCATGATACTATACACTATACCAATACTGTAGCTCCTGGTGCTGTAGATCATTCGCTCAGCAGTCAGAGAGCAGCATTTCTTTAATTTGTGTCTTTTGATGAATGTAAGACCAATATTCACTCCTCCTAAAAAGGTTCCTGTAAGTGATACAGGAACCTTTTTAGGGACCGTAAAGTCACAATTTAGTCATTGATAATATTATGTAATCTGTGCACCTTTAGTAGTAAATTGGAATGAATTGACTTTTTTACACATCCAACTCAGAGTGTTTTTCTGCAGCCGACTGTGACAGGAGCCAAGTAGCTGCATGGGAGCACAGTATTTACCTGGAGACATGGAGGTGGTGTGAAGATGAACGCATGACTGAGATGAGGCTGCGTGCAAAGTCTGTGAAATGAAAAATGAAGGAAGTACAGTCAGGAAGAAGGTGCAGTCTTTGAGCTTTGAAACATTGTTTTCTATGTTTTATCTTTTTTAACTTTTAACTTTAAAGGGGGCATGTTATATCCAACAGTACAACATGTATGTACATATACATACAGTAATGCAGTAATTCAATCGTCCGACAGCCAAGATATAAGTGAAAAAGATGTCAAGCAGCAGGGAAAGCTACTCAGGTTGAGATCATCAGCTAAATATCAAAAATGAAAAATTAGTAAGGGAAGGGGATGTAATGTGTGTGTGTGTGTGTGTGTGTGTGTGTGTGTGTTTGTGTGAGCCTCAGGAAGTCACTGAGGGAATGATATGCTCAGACTATTTGCGTCTCCTCAGAGTAACGTGCAACGTGGGCAGTTTTTGACTCATGAAGTTTGACGGCCAACTGTAAACTGGGAGAATCGTATCACAGGGAGAATATAAAATCCACCACCTGGTCACAACACACACACACACACACACACAAACATTGTTACTTTGCAGAATTACATTGAAATGACACTAAAAAGTGCCGCCATAATTGATGTGTGAATACCATCTAGCTGAACGTCACGCAGGGTGTGCTTCTGTTTATTTTAAATCTCTGTCCAAGCCAACTGCTGCCTGTCAGTATAAAAAATAATAGCAGTTATAATGAAAGGAATTCAACAATACAGTCTGTTATTGTGCATGTCCACAAAGAACAAGCAATTCACAAAAAGATAATTTTGCCATCAAATGAGAATGAGTTTGTTGGTTCTGTGACAAAAGACAGACGAAAAGAAAAAGAAAAGAGGAGTGTGTGTGTGTGTGTGTGTGTGTGTGTGTGTGTGTGTGTACTGTACACGTGCACAGGGGGGGCATCTAAACGTTTGGAGCGACATTCCCCCGCAACACACAGGGAGCTCTGTACCGCCCCAACCGTCTTTTGTTTTTTCGAATTCAAAAGGCTGCATTAAAGCAACGAATACTTTTAATTTGCATGTGAGTGAATCAGCGAGAGTCCCATCAAAAAACGAACAAAGGAGAGGGAAAAAAACAAAGTTAGCAAGTGAGCAAGTGGGAGACTGAAGGAAAACATGGTGCAGTGCGGGATGAGAGTGAGGCTGAGAGCGAGGCGGCTTCCAGGAGTGGAAACAGCTGGATTTCAGTCTGTCCTTCATCCCCTTCATTGTTTCCTCCTGCTCAGTGTGTTTGCTCTTTTGTCAATTGCCTGCTCCTTCCAGTCAAACACATCTCTGTCTGTCTGTCTGTCTGTCTGTCTGTCTATGTCTATGTCTATGTCTATGTCTGTCTGTTTCTGTCTGTCTGTCTGTCTGTCTGTATGCTGTCTGTCTGTCTATGTCCCATCAGCTACACATGTCAGCCGCCAGTCTTTAATGTATGAGCGTATATGATGGCATGTATCTATCCATAATACACACTTTTTGTGTTTGTGTGTGTGTGTGTGTGTGTGTGTGAACTCTTCCAGAATTCAACCTCCATTGTTCTGGTGATGGGGGGTCTGCTCTTTGAAGAAGAAAATCCCAGCCCTGCTCAAAGCTCTGGCATGTGCAGGGGGATTGCTGCCCATTGTGTGAGCATCGGAATATGTGTCCATATATGTGTGTTTGTGTGTTTGTGTGCACGCTAGAACAAAGAAGTCAAGAAAATAACAAATTTCCTGTCTCCAAAGATTAGGTGTGTGTGCATAGATACCAAAAAACAGTACCCAAATATCCTACCAAACAACTTAATACCAATGTGTGTGTGTGTGTGTGTGTGTGTGTGTGTGTGTTTGTGTGTATTCATTTGCTGAAAACGGGCCAAATAATTAATTCTTCTTCCAGTCTTCAAACTATACTATATTAAACTAATCCCTGTTGAAACTACATCCATATTAGACATGAGAGAGACACAAGATCAATCTGATTCTTAGCAATGAAGCTAATAAGCTCATTTACCAAAATGTCAAGGTATTTCGGATTTTGATTTTTGACGAATAAAAACATTGCTTTCATTACCTTCATGCCCATTCCTGCCTTCAAACAAAGTTTGTGTCTGTGTGACTAACATTTTGACATCTCCCTAAGTCCGTGAGGATCTGCACATCCTGTGCAGTGTATCCTGAGGCTGAATGTATGTGTATACCATATCGTGTGTGTGTCGGTGGTCCTCAGCACATACTGTATAACATGGCATGTTTCTGTGTATACACCCAACAGCTTATGTATGTCTTCATATAGAACACAGCTCAGCTTTATCTGTGTGCGCATTAACAGAAAGGCCCTAATTCAAAGGGAAGCTTCAAAAGCTATGGTGCTGATGTTCAAAGACAGACAAGCTGAAGACTCAGCTTGGATAAGTCCTAATTCCTTCACAGCGTGTGTGTGTGTGTGTGTGTGTGTGTGTGTGTGAATGTACGAGACACAGGAAGACGAGATGTGAGAGAAAAAAATGATGTCACAGAGAAAAAGCGTAGACGAGAGGTGAGTAAGGGATAGACGTGCAACAAGGTAGAGATGAATGATGGAAGAGAAGCAGCAAGACTTCTGCCTTCCTACCTCAGCTTAAATTCAAGACTCACTTGTTTCATTTAACTCGCCGCCCACACACGGATGCGTCTCATCATAAACACAAACGCATCCACACACACTCACACACACACACACACACACACACACACACACACAATCCTGTGCACACACACAATCATACAAGCAGACACAAAACAAAGGCAACTGGCAATTATAAGACAGTGTACACAAACACCACCCACTGAGCCACGCATCCAAAACACACATTTTATCTGCGTACAGCAGCACCGCCTCACACTTCACAATGTCCTCACTGAGCATAATACATTGCACACACACACACACACACACACACACACACACACACAGTGACAAAGACAGATCAGCGCATCATCAAGCCGCCTTGTAGGTGGTCCCTCTCTTCTCTTTCTCTCTCCTACACACCATCTCTGTCTCTTTCATCCTATCTGCTCCACTTCCACATTCAGTGTGACGACGTCGCCTCCAGGATAATGTGGCTGAAGATTAAGCCGCAACTTTCAGAACTGACGACATGGGCTTCTGATAATGCTGATGGATTAAAGAACTGGCCACCAGCCATCTGTCCCATGTCTGATGTAAAAATGGAGATTTGCTTTGGTTCCACAGTTAGCCAGTGCTAAACTACAACCCTTGTGCACTGCATACCTTGATGTTCTTGTCATAGTGGCAGCCCGCCATATTCTCATTTGTTGCGCCATAGACTTGTAACAAACCAAAAATATTTCCACACTTCGCATAGCAACATGAAAGATCTCTAAGGAACGTTCACACCGAACACGACGCAAATTATTTGTGCAAGTATAGATTACATACAAAGTCAATGCAAAGATGCGACTAGACACGAACGAGTTCGGTAAAGTTGCTTCGGCAGAGCTGCTCTCAGTCTGTCACTCAGCAACGCACTGCTCCTCACGTTGCACTGGCGCTCACCTGTGGTGATCATTCTCAACATGTATGTTTGGCCCGCTGTTTTGCTGGTTGCAGTTTTCTTTTTGAAAATGCAAAAAGTGACCTGCAGTAACTGGGCAACTGACGCCGCGCTGCTGCACAAACAGCTGTTCGCTGAACGCGCTGTTGTTGTAAACGCGCCGTTGTATTGAAAACAATATATATATATATGATAGTGGATAATACAGACAGAATTCTGGTCTTAAAAATATGAGGAAAAAATCATCTGTTACATTGCAATATCCTTAGCAAATAATCTGTACATAATTTCATACAAATTGCTACTCCCCCTCAAAATTCCTGCAGGAATCAAGTTCACTATTTATGTTCATTTTACAGTTAATTGTTGCTCTGAAACCAGATCCACCATGTGTTGAAGGGTACAATGACTTCCAAGAATTAGGTATTTTTATTTAAAGACACGTAACTGGACCTTTTTCTTTTGCTCTCTTGTTACTTGTTTAAGAGCCTCACCTGGAGCTCTCCTCTTGGATGTCAGTCACTCGCGATAACAATAGAATTTTGAAATTCCTGTTGGAAATTGAAAATGAAGCGAGCAGTCCCACTGGCTACGCCAGCCCACCTCCCTTCTCACCTCCTCCCTTTTCCAAGCCAAAGTTTTTTCTCCTAGCTTCAATAATTGCACTGTGGCCAAAGCAGCACCACCCAGCCTGCATTGTCAATTTATTGCCCTTTCCCCAACATTATGGCAGCAAACTCTTTCTGAAATTATGAAGGTGTAATGCAACTCCTCCACCCATCCATTATTGACACAGGCCAACCCAAAATAATGCAGACTAATCTCATGGCTCAGTGCAGCTGAGCCACAGTCTTTAACTGGTTATTAGCCACCACGGGCCAAAAAGGGCCAACCCTCTTCCAGGGACACAGCATGTTGTGCATCGATATCAGTTACCTGGGCTGCACCCTCTCTATCTGCCACCTTTACTCTGACTGGTGAAGAAACTGGGCGCACTCATTGAGGTAAATGTACATGCCACTACACTACAAAACCATCCAGATAGATGCTTTGTTCATTTTCTCAGGGAGAGCTTCACACATTGTGTCCATCCTGCTATAGAACCTTTCATCTTTGACTTTGACTTTAATGATGGGCCCATTCAACAGTCCCCATTCCCCAGTGCTCAGTATCTGTAATTGCCATCACTCATCTGTCTAAGAGGTCATAAACTTGGCTTCCTAAGGCAGACATCACCAGCAAATCCTTATTTTTTTTTCATTAATATAGACTCCTGGCATTTTTTCAGGGTTCACTGGAGCCTGTGGTTTACATCTGCACCTAACCTTCAGCTGCAGAAGCAGTCCCAAGATCTTTGACTCTCTTTCAAAAGCTCTGTGTTGGATCCTGCCAACAATTGCAGACTCCCTTACACACTCCATCTTATCCTCAATTTTCTCCTCGCCACGTCACCTCCTCGCCGTGTGCTTTCTACTCTCACAAAAGCTCCCTCAGAATTCAGCATCCCTCCTTCTAAAAAGAAAACCTTGAGGCCTAGCACTTCTATCAAGTTCTTAGGTATCACCCTGAAATGAGTTTTCTCTCTAGGCATCTATGCCCTCAGAGAATATACAGCGCATCTCTCAGCTTCTGTTGAACTTGATCTTGGCATACAGAGGCACCAAATACCGGCTATTGGCCTTCATTGGCCACCTCAATGATGCTTTTTGCATAATTCTTAAGCCAACTCCTCCATGTCCAACATTTTAATGAAAGCTTCAGGCGTACCCTCTCTCCATAATAGATCTGGACAAAGCTTTCATATTAGGCAACCTTTCCAGTCTTCATGGAATAGCATTTCCTTACAACAATTTCATCTCTTAGCCCAAGGACAGTCAACGTTACATGGACGCAGTTCCTTCCACAGGTTTCAGTGACTATTATGGAGGCTGATGGTTTGCTTGTAGCCTGGTGTAGCCAGATTATAATATTCACATGCGTATTAGTCTGGGACCGCAGGTTGGGAATCTCTGGTGTGGGGCCGATACGATACACATCTCGATGCACTGTCAATGATCCACTGCATTTAAGATACATTGTGCAGCAACTACCGATACAAAACGATACGATTCATAGCCCGATCACGATGCGATGCGATTCAACACGATGTGATTGGACAATGCAAAGGAATGATGCTACTTGAATCGATGTGTTTGATTATTTATTAATCAACCTTTCACAAAACTGGCCTTTTTTCACAAGTTCTGTAAAAGTGTTCTGTATGTTTCAAATTTACAGTTCACACTCTTAATACACCTCGCTCACAGAAATAATAATGCTCAAGATTAACAAGAACAATTAGGTTCAATATGAAAAACTATGCTTAACACTCGGAAGCAGGTAGGAAAACTCAGCCATGAGTAGCACAAATCAGTTTTTATATTACATTATTAAAACGTGCAGGAGGAGTTTGAAGCCTTTGTTCTCTGTAACAATGTAAGACTGGATGTCATAACTGATAAAGAAGGCTGTAGCGTCAGTCATTGTCTTTGATCGAGTTGAGCTGTCAGCCAGCGGGGTGGTAAAAACTTCCAATACTTCGCTCACCGTCACCTCTAGTCTTGGGCGTAGTAGCTGTTAATGAATCCAAACCTTTCGATTCACAGCTGCTCTACCGATGCTTTCGCATCTTGTTTGTGTATCGATACGAATCAGTTAATCTTCCCATCCCTAACGCAGGCAAATCATGTTACATCTGTTGAGCGACGCGAAAATGTCTACAGACTCGAGCAGAGAGAAGATGATGTGATGATGATTTCACAATGTCTGTGAACAAGTGTTGACATTTTTGTGAGAGAAATCTGAAAATATCAGGTACATTTAGTCAAATGCTGTCATGGTATAAACCCCGCCCATTATCAGATAATCGGTTGTGATTGGAAATCACTTCCCAATAAAGGTGATCCAGACCGAGTCTGGCAGAGCAAATTGAATGAGTTCCCAGAATTCATCTGGGTCCAAGGCTGGTTTGCTTGTGCATGGCCCTGAGAATCCCTCTTCTTTCAACTCTGAGTCTTGCTCTATTCCATCACTGCTGCATGCGCTGTATCCCATCATCGAAGTTGCCGTTGTGTGCGGTATAAATTGTTTAGGAAGTACGTTTATCATTTTCCCTGATAACAGAGATCATACACCAAGGTTGATGTTGTCTACCTAAAAGATTGGAATTCTTTGAAGACATATCAAGCCATATACCTGCTGTTATTTCCCTCTCTGGACATAATGTCTATTTCCAAAAATACAGTCCCCCACTATCCAGAACTGACTAGCAGGAATAAGCTTCTTCATTGAACTAGTCACTCCCTTTTTTGGCTTCCTGAGGTTCAATGAATTTGCCCTGGTAAATGCTGATTAGTCAACACAACAACATCTAATCTTTGTCTGCAAAATGGGTCAAATGGTCCCTCGATTCTGTTTACGCATTTACACAAAGTCCTCTGCATTTCAGGCATACAGTAAATTCAGAAAAACTATTTGAGCCATTCCTTCCATGTTGGCAGAGCATTCACAGCAGCCAGACTCGATGTCTCAAGGCAAACCCCCCAGATCCTCAGGCCAACGGTTATTTCAAAGATATCGCTCCTACATTCACAACAACCTTAATGGCCCTCTATCAAGCCCAACACTTGACTTTGCTCCACTTACATTTTTTAATCACGCCTGAGACGGAACCACAACACTGTGTCTTCTTCTTTAGACATTTACACATAGACAGATTACACATTTAGAACAGAAAGCCTGTGTTACAACAAGTGGGAGTCAGGAAACCAGGGAGAGATTTTCTTTTAAAAGTTGCCATTGTCTGCATTATGGGAAATTCTGTTTGAATCATATGAGCTAAACATTTTTGGCCCCTGCTGCTCGGTTATTCCTTTTTTTCCTAATGTGTTCCCCAAATTAAATGGAAATTAGATACTATACTGCTTATAAGAGACGGCTGGTGCAGATTCAGCAACAGCTTGTGTACAGTGGATTGTATGTACTGATGCTGACACAGAAATCCAATCTGTGACCGACAAAGAGAGGGAAGGATTTCTCTTATTTCATAAGTTATACCCACAGATGCTTCTCTCCCATCATTCTTCTACACTTGGAAAATTGGAAGAACTTTTTGAAAGAAAAAAACTGGATGTTTCCATTTTCACATCCATTGCATCTTTTTCCCCTCCGTCTTACACACACACACACACACACACACACACACACACACACACACACAAACAGAAGGAACGCAGTCTTTCAAGTGTGCAAACAGAAGCAGTGAGGGACAGATGGGGAATGGTTTGCTCAAATTTACAGTCACTTGAAATTCTGTCGAGTTTCACAATGTTAAAAACCATAAAGGAGTGTCAAAGCTCATCACTCCGCACTGCTGGGTAAACATGAGAGGAGAGTGGGGAGAGGGATGGAGTAACGACAAAGAAAACATTTGGTCTGGAGAAGGAAGAACACAAGAGGAGAGAAGGAGGAAGGTGCATGGCAAAAGAAAAGGAATAACAGAAAAGGAGGAATGAAGGTGGCGAGAAAGGGAACAAAGGAGGACAGACGAAGAGCATGCCAGAAAAAGACAGCAGTCATGAAAGTTTAATGCTCTTGCAGTTACCAAGCTAATGGGAGCAAGCTGGGAGGAGAGGGAGGGAGGCTGAGGAGATGAAGAAGAGGAGGGGTTGGGAGGAAGAGGGCAGGGACGGAGCAGTAAAACACCTGCCAGGGGATGGGGGTTTAGAAAATCACACACACACACACACACAGCCACACATGCATACACGGATAGTCTCCGTGTCCTGGGCCCCAAAAAATACACACTCACTTTTAAAGTGCATACACGGCAATCGCATCATGGTTGTCACATATTTATTATTCAGCAGTAAAGGGGAACAGAGTAGGGCAGGCACTAAATAAGGAGTTGTAGGAGAGATGCTGAAGGCTGTGGTCCTCACATACCATAATGGGGGGGGGGGGGGGGGGGGGGGGGGGGGGGGGGGGGCCTCCACACCTGGAGGAAAGTTGGGCTCACTCTTGTTTCAACAATCTATGTCCTCACTGAGTCTCAAAAGAGTTTTATTGTGTTTTTACCCATATTTTCGACACCGTAACAATGGGCCTCATGCGAGAACTGTTTGAACGTACGAACAGATTTGTTCTTAAATCGTGCAAAAACAGAATTTTGCAGAATTTTTGTCCTGATGCAGGAGTCACGTAAATTACTCGGCTGTTCATCAAACCACGCCTTTCCACTTATGGATCATTTCTTCATTTCTTCATTGTCGCCATGTAAACTATTTTCAGATCATTGATCTAAAAGTCACTGTAATCGGCCCATCTCTAGTAAAAGCACAGACAAGACAGGAGCCTTCATACAGTGTCGTATACAAAAGGTTATTTTTCAAATAATAATTTTTTTAATCCTCACATTAAATAAAAACGCTGCATGTGGTCATTTGGTTGTTGGTGGATCTTTTCTTAAAGTGACTGTGTGTGTGTGTGTGTGTGTGTGTGTGTGTGTGTGTGTGTGTGTGTGTGTGTGTGTGTGATGTCAATGACTCCTGAACGGAAGTCAAACTGAAGGAAAGGGAGAGAGAACAAAGCTTTAAGAATTAAAGCGGCTCCTCTCTTGAACCTGGTGTTGACTCTGAAGCACACACTCAGATTAATATTTGAATGCAACGTTCACTGAGTACATTCCCGCTCTGCTCTGCCTGCTCATGCTTTCACACAATATGAATAAAGACGCCACTCAAGTCAACAACGAGGGCATCACACACACACACACACAAACACGCAAACTTCGCTCAGGGAAGGGTTGCCTCTGCTTCTGAAATCCATATTCCATCCATACTTGTTGCGTGTGCGTGCTCACAGGCCCGTGTGCTGAGGCCTGATCAAAGGAACCATTATTGGAGACAATTGGACTGAAGCGCTGCTGCTCCTCACTCTCACCTGCCCCACGCATCACACTCCATCTCCATCAGTCCAGGGCCCACACTGTGACTTTTCACCCACAGCTCTTCAGACTGCACCGTGTGCTCATCGGGAAATTAGTATTTCCCCACACAAACAGTCAATATGAAGTGAAACTGGGAAAGCTATTATCAAATATATGCAACAGCCACGAGAAGTGGTTCATGATTTATTTTCCTTGAATGTCATTCCGATTTGTTTGCAAGTTTTATTTCTTTGAATACAAATTATGTATAATTTACATTTTTGCAACCATTTGTTCTCTTTCTCTTTTCAGACATGTATTTCCATACAATGCAAATAATCTAGCGAACCCAGAGAAATTCATCGTCAGCATCATGTCAGCATTAAATCTGTTAAGAGTCTCCAGATTGGTTTTCTTTGAGAGGTCATGACTGACAAACTGCTGGATGCTTGTAATGACTGGAAGGCTGTGTCCTCCCTCTCATGATAGTGTTGCTTTCAGAAGTGTTTAGCATCAAGCATTTCAAGTTTTCTGATACTAATCAGAATCCATCACACCACAAAGCAGTTAGATTCCCACTTAGCCGATTTACCTCATCACGTACCTGTTGTAACTGATGGGTTACAACCCTGTATCTGCTGTTTTTTTCATTCAAACACACATTATGAAGTCCCAAAAGCATTTTATTTACAATGACACTGAACGGCTACGCAAAAAATCCTGATATTTAAGATGCTGGAACCAGAGAATGCTTAAGATTTGTCCTTCATTCGTTTTCTATTGATTGACTTATTAATTGCCTGAATCAACGACACAAATAGTAAAAATAAGTGAAGCAGATTGTTGACCGAAACACGCACACACACACACACACACACACACACACACACACACACATACACACGCACGCACACGCGCACACACTCATGCAGTGAGTGACAGCTTGACAGGCAGGGATCCATGACAACACAGGGCAGAAGTTTGTCATCAGTCTCCAGGGCGGCTGAGCTGTGATTTTACCCAGGTAACACAGCTCTCCTCTGGGGAGAGGCATGGACACTCGCCCTCCTCTGCCTTTTAAAACCTCCATCTCCAAATTCCCTGTCATCTCCGCACTTTTCAACTCCTCTCCCTTCCTCTGTCCCTGCATGAATTTCCTCTCCCGCCTCTACGCTATTCTCCTCCTTTCTTCTTCCCCCCCCCCCTCCTCTCCTACAGCGTTCACCATCCCCGACAAAGCCTTGAGCGGCAGCCAGCGGCCCCCGACAGCCGACCGACTGCCTGCTAAAAATAAGAGCTGAGAGAAGAGTCGGCGCAGAGCTGCCACCCAGTGAGGGGGAGCGCAAGACGGGACTGAGGTGGGAGGGATCTTTGGAGAATTTTGAAAAAGAGAAAGAGGGAAAGGGGAAATCCAAACCGAAAGGAAATGGATGGAGGAGAGCTGTTCGTTTTTAGGGAGGAATAATGACAGGGAGGGACAGATATAAGGAAGAGAAAATGAAAAAAAAAGAAGAAAAAAAAGAGCAACACGAGGAAAGAGTGACTGGAAATTCAAGACGAAAGGGCAGAAAGTTTGGGAGCAGATGGCGTCACCTGACCGGAGCTAAATTTGTACACACGCCAAAGAAATGAATACGCAAAATCTGATCCCTCTAAATCTGCACAGCACACACTAAACAGCAGGAGTTACGTTCATCTACAGAATTTGCGCGTGTGTGTGTGTGTGTGTGTGTGTGTGTGTGTGACAGACACAGGGAGCAGGCAGGAGGGAATGAAAGGGAGAGAAGAATAGGAATAACCAGATTATAAATATTTATACGGGAGGAAGAGAAGGAGAAGTCAGAGTTTTGGGGAGTGAGGGGAGAGACTGACTTCAGAGGCAGAGCCTTATCTTTTCTTTCCCTTCCCCTCCCGTCGCCTCTCTCGCTGCTGGAGTGTGGGCTCGCCGATTTGCAGCCCGCGCTCCCTGTAGCTCGTGTGTGTGTGTGTGTGTGTGTGTGTGTGTGTGTGTGTGTGTGTGGAGGGAAAGGACAACAAGTTTCCCCCCCTCATCTCCCCCTTCTCCACTCCCCTCCCTTAGAGACAGAGATGAGCACACAAAGGCCTCTGTGCACCTGCTAACAGGGAGGTTTGTGCTGCATGGTGTTGACGACGCTGACGACAATGGCGATAACGAAGGCGATAACGGGAGCTGCTCTGCTTGCTCGGACTCTTGCAGAGTCACCGCTTCGACAGCTCTTTGCGGCCGCTCAGCTTCGTGCGGGGTCATTTCTTTCCAGTTTCCGGCAGACATCACCGCTGCGGTGATAAGACTTACACTTGCTCCCAACTCGGCGCAGAGATAAGATGCCTCCAGTGAAGCAAAAAGTCTGAGCCCGGTGAAGCTTATAGACTTTCCCCTGACTAGAGATAATGGTTGATGGCCCCAATACTCTCCTCACAACCCTTCCGGTCGAGATTTGTTGTTCCCGTACATTTATATCACTCATGAGCACTTTGCTAAAAACACTTGTGCACATCCAGACTGTTTACAGCAGACAAGAACGGCGACAGTACTCTACAACTGTGGTGAGCAGAAAAGCCAGTGACACACTCCCCAACGCTGGACAGTTGAAATATGAAAACCTCGCCTGGTCTGATCAATCTGGCTCAATCTTGAGTCAACATCATGAATCCATGGAGCCAACCTGCCTTCTGTCGACAGCCCAGGCTGCTGCTGCTGCTGCTGCTGCTGCTGCCGCTGGTGAGGTGGCATAATGATGTGGGCATGGTTTGACTGTAACACTTTAGGCTGGAGCTGCAGCAGTTTATTGATTAATCGATTACTATCGATCGACTACTAAATTAATGAATCCAAATATTTTGATGATTGATAGTTTTTATAAAAAAAAAAGAGTCAAAATTTTCTGATTTAAGCTTCTTAAATGTGATTAGTTTCTGGTTTATTTGCTCCATTATGTCAGTACACGTGACATCTTTATCGTTTGGGCAAAACGAAAAAAATATGATCGACATATTGATTCATCGAGGAAAAAATCCTAAACATATTAATCGACGATGAAAATAAACGTTAGTTGCAGCCCTACTTTAGGCCTTCATATCTATCAATGGTTTGAATGTCATCATGTTACCATATTTTAATGGCTACTTCCAGCAGGATAATGCTCCATGTCGTCTCGTGAACATGAGCCCAGTTTGACTTCACCAGATGTGTAGATCATGAGATTGGCAGCATGAATGTGCAGCTGACAAATCAGCAGAAATGATGTGATGTAGTCATGGAAACATGGAAACATGGAGCAGAAATGCAGAGGAATCTTATGGAATCAATGACGTGATGATCTGAGACTGTTTAAGGGCAAAGACAGGGACTTCTGAGTATCAATCTGGTGTTCCTAGTGCTCACAGCAGTGATGCACTTTACTTCCCAGGTTGTTTAGAACAGAGACAGTAACTACACAAACTGCACCACAGACTGAATAACAACTGCAATTTGATGCAGAGATCATTTATCAGGGTATACATTTTAGCCGCACTAATCAATATTTCATATTAAAGACGAATCAAACGACTGTCCCATCAGCAGCAGAGAAGCAGCGGCGGAAAGTCAGTGTCCACGAGCAAAGAGCAGGCAGACGGCGTCAGACAGCAGCTGGTGAACATCGTGGAGCTAAAGACAGACTTCACCTCTTTTAGTAAGTGGACTGGGATCAAGCCGCCGACCGAGTCTACCTCCTGAGCCACAGCCGCAAATATTCAACTTAGATTTAGGCACAAACCAATGACTCCAAATGATCCTAATGCACTGTCTGCTTTTTTATAATGAATCATTTTCACCAAAAGCATAATACTTAAACAATAACATGATCATATTTCAGTCCTTGTTTTAGCTGTCTGGGGTTTTACATTATTTCAGTGGGGGGACAAAAAGCTTTAAATCCTGAAGATTTCCATCCTAAGGAAATGAAGGCTCCACTCAAAACAGCACTTAAAGTTCATCAACAGGCGACAACAACTCCCAGTGAGCGGCATCCTGTCTGTCCGTTTACAGCAAAGAAAAAACCAACCGCCGACGGAGACCATTCATCCGCTGCGGCACGTCGAACAGGGAAAACGGATTGGTTAACATGTCGGTGAGTGAGGTTTACACACTGCGCGGCACACTCGACTAGAGTTCTGACCACTGACACGTGTGCACAGCGAAACAAAAACATGCAAGAATTGAATCATGCTCATGTCTGTTTTTCGTTGCGTGTCGTTGGCGTGACGGGCAAGACCAGTCGAGACCTCAGTTGCTCAGCAGTAAGCCTCTTCCATGTGGATGGACAGCCCTCTAACGGTGGGGGATCCGGTTCAAATGTGGTCAACTGGGCCCCTCGCTCCCAACGCCCGTGAAAACCAACAATTTATTGATATTTGGAAATATCAACAGGCAATGAGTGAGGACTGGGGCTGCATGCGGCCCTCCCTGGCCTAGAGGTTATCGCTCTTTTCCCATCAACTTCTCTACTGTGGTCTTTAGAATACAGATATAAAAAGCCTGAGAAAATAATAAAAGAGGGGTTGTTAAAATATAATTCAATGTTAAAGGCTTTATGTTTTCTCTAGTTGCTGTTGTTATGATTTTACCGCACTGGCCAGGCCGCGAGCCCACGACCTCGGGTATTTGAGTACGACGCGCTAAGCACTAGGCCAAAACCGCAGTGTTGCAGCGCATACCGCTAGCACATCTCTTAGGGTGGCGACGAATGACGTTTACAAACTGCTGGTCCGTACCATTCTTTGGGTTTTAGATTTACAGAGCCTGGGCTGAGCCGACAAAACCCGAATTTTTTTTTCGCCGCGCACACAACAGCCACAGCTAGTGGACCGTGAGGAAATATTCACCGATTTTTTTACAAAACGTGTATTGCTTTAGAATCGCTTACTGCCCCTTTAAGATCATCTGCTACATCATTTGTTACCAAGTAGAGCTTTGTGTGTGCCTGTTTGACTCGGTTTGCTCCTGCTGTTCCCATATTGAAGCAGAGCCCCTTAGGCTGTTGTCAGTGTTACGCCCCACACAATGTGAACATGGACGTCTCTGCAGCCTTTGTCAGAGCCGAGAGCAATGTAACACAGGCCAGACTCACTCAACACCACATCTTGTGTTAAAAACCCATTGGTTGTCGTCACAATGAACAATCACTCAAATCTCTTTTCTCATTTTAAGCATTCTGTTGAAGTGGAGTTATCCGTGGAAACATATTTGAAATTTGTGATATGTTCGAGGAACCGCTCAAAGATTCGTAATTCAGAAGCTTCAAAGTGCTGCATTCATGAGCTCCGCTGTCAGAAAATCGAATAAGGAGAATGTGAACTCTTGTCGCTTTGTACATTTAACTTAATTCAAATCAAATTTCTAATGTTTTCAGAGTGTTATTGAACTCACCAGAAAGTAAGAATTTACACAATTCTTTGCTGGAAGTGAGGAAATCAATTTAAAAGCACATAAGGTGCTTTGGAAAATTGTCAGCTGTACAGTGAAGTGGATTCTTAACTTGGAGCTCTAAAACTAGAGCGATACTTCAAGTAACAATAAAAAGTGAGGTGACTGTAGCCCTGCATCCTTCCCCTCAAGGGTTTTCCTTAGAACTTTCGGCTTTGCAAACAGAGCAGGTAAATTGAGCCTCGCACTGACGCCGGCTGCAACACAGACGATCACAAGAGCACCCAGTTACAGAGATCAGGATCCAGAGACACAACTTTTAGAGATGCTGACCTAGCCAGTCGTTAAACTTCTTGACCTCGGAGGGCAGTCCCAGCTCGGTGAAGTCTCCGGCATGGATGAACACGTCTCCGTACGGCATCTGGATGGCGTCTGTCCGGGAGTGAGTGTCTGAGATGCACACAAAACGGGTGTAGCCCGGTGGCTTGGGCGTGTCGTGGGGCATTGGGTCCACCCTGAGAAGGATATAAAAACAGAGGAAAGTTAAGGGAGAGGGGAAGGAAAGGGGTCACTGCGGCTCTTGGTAAAAACAATACTTTAGAAAAGAGACACAGTGCTCAATGCAAAGTCTCCGCAGTGAGAGGTTGACAATGAAAGAAGTTTGAATAAGTTACAGCAAAAATCCTCCCCACAGAACGAAACAGAGGAGGAAACAGCAAGAAGAAAGTGAGAGACCACAATATAAAGCAGAGCACCGAAGGAGACCGAAAGAGAAATGTGCAGAGATAGAAAAAGAATAAAGTGCAGATAGAGAAAAAGAGCAGGGTCCTGTGGGGTTTTCAGAAAGTGTGCAGATCCCCATGGTCTCCGGGGGAAAGAGAGGAGCTGGTGAATAACCGTGGCCCAGTTTAGCAAGTTCTCCTTCAGGTACGATAACAGCCAGCCCTGCTTCCTCCTCCTCCTCCTCCTCCTCCTCCTCCACACCCCACCACAAGAGAGAGGAAGAGTCGAGGGGAAGTGGGAAAGCAGAAAGACATGCATGTATAATAGTTGGCAAAATGTCACAAAAGTAATAAAATACAGAAGAGTGTTCATAAATAATGTTTAATTTCCACAATTCAGAATAGAGAAATGAAAGGGAATGTAAAGTGTTGCTTTATGGAGCCCCACAGAGAAACTCTACTTCTAAACATCAATTTATCTGCGTGCAATAGAAAATTGAAGTTAAATATATAGTTTCATTTCAATTTTGAGTCCAAGACAAAGATACCGACATGCCACAATATTAAATTCAGTCTCCTGTTTAACAGGCCGGTTGGTGTAGGTTCTACAAATACCATAACTCCTTCATTAAAACCACTAAGGTTACTGCAGGTGAAATCATTAACATAATGGCAGAAATGATTCACATATGGGGCCTTATAGAACAGTGGTTTTTATTTTCCACGGATATCATTTGAGATTCAGGCATTATTTGAAACCTAGGTTATTTAAAACCAGATTGAAATTTTTCTAGTGTCTTGGTTTTTATTTTCCATGGATATCATTTGAGATTCAGGCATTATTTGAAACCTAGGTTATATAAAACCAGATTGAAATTTTTCTAGTGTCTTGTTTTTCCTGGCTTAAAAACCATCTATGCATATTTAAACTATATGTTGGTGTTGGGGTACTTATGTTTTTTATGCTTTCATTCTTCATTAAGATGGGCTGTTTCTGGAACGTAGCCACACATGTTGTGGGCCCAGATACAGTAACAGTTGGACTATTGCAGTTCATGGCATTGGGCCAGCCATGAATGCAAGTAGGACATGGGCCGGTATGAGATTTTGACTGTATGATAACCTTTGGCAAAAACACTGTGGTTTCACAGTATCGCATCACATCTAAAATGTGTGTGTAAACATATATTGAACAGAATTGAATTATGTTCTTCAGTCGCACACAGGAATTAAAAGACATTATTTTTGAGTTCAGTGTGTCAGAAAATAGCGCTCATCCCGAGTCCGGACTGTGTGTGTGCTTTGTGCCGAGGAAACCCTGAGGTAACGACATGCGTTACAACATTCCACTGTAAATCTTTGTGAATAGTCAATTTTAACTTGGGGGGCAGCTCTTTCCGTCGGGACAGTATGACGGGTAATATTAGTGGTTTCAGAACTGTGACTTGATTGATACCATGGTATCAGTGGAAACGGAAACCTGCCCATGCCTAAATACAAGGCATCTGTATGGAAGGCTTGCCCAACTTTGTACATATTTAGCAGTGATATGATAACCGTTTGGTCAAAAGAACCTTCCGTAGTCAATCCATCTGGTTTCCACTACCACTATGGTAGCTGTTGAACCTACTGTTTCCTGACTCCTCCTGTTGTAGCCGTATGTCTTTGTGGACACATTCATACTCAGAGCCTCCCAGCAACTCAAAGGGCAGACTCCCTCTCTTGATGTGAAGCGTATAAAGGCAGCATTGAGTTTCAACAAGGGGAGGTTAACACTAGTCAGAAAAATGGCCAAGTAAAGGCATTTGCAATTAATTAATAACTGAGAACAGAACTTCTGTGAAGCTGGAGGCAGTAGAGAGGCATAACTATTGTACGACTTTTTTTTTAATTATAGGCCTTTGCCAAATGGTAGAGATGTTGCGCCATGGTTAAAGTACCAAAATACTTGTACATATACCAGAAATAGTGAAAAAGTCAAATAAAATGCAAACCTTTGGAAGGAAATAAACAGCAAAAATGTTTTTGGGCATGAATTAGATCGACTTTGTTTCTGGTGGTATGCTACAAATTATAACATTGCAAAAACAAGAAAACATTGCATGTCTAATGTTTTGGGCAATCAGATTCACCTCTGATTTTTTTTGCTTCATTATAAAACATTGCAGGTTCACATAAAGAAGGATAATATCACGCGCACACAGGGAAACATTAGATTTATGTTGTTTTTGCCCTTCTTATATACTAAGTGCTTCTTGATTAGCGAGTAACTCTCATATGTCGCACGGCTTGAACGTTCGTTTCTATTTTCTTGATAATCGGGCAATTAAAATCCTATCCCTGTTGATGCAAGGATCAAAGGTATACATTCTCCTGAGATCAAGTATACACACTCCTGTGATCTGGTACATAGAACCGCTGGGATCCAAGGGTATCTGCTTCTTCGGTAGACCTGTAATCACCAACTCCACGCACTCTCTTCGTCATCTGTGTCATCACGGGAGCTCTACTAGACAACTAGGGTGGCATGCAGGTATTGGTCCAGCCATGTCTCGGCCATGTCAATTTGTCTAGATTTGAGATATTAACCATATTACTTAGAAAACCTCTTGGAAATGGTCAAAAATCATACTTATGATGACATTATTTACAAATATTAATGAGGTAATATCATAAAATGTCAAATGTATTATATTGACTGCAATTACTGATCAGACCTTTTTTTATTTCATAGCATATAGTCAATTTCTATCACATTAGTTTTATTCTGCTTACCATAAAGTGCCAAATCATCCATTTGGTAGAGCACATTTTTACAAAATTATTCAACGGTCATTAGACGTCTTTTGTTGTATCAAGACGCATCACTCCGTTCTTAAAGGCCTCTGACAGTATCAAAAAAAATATATATATTTACCACTCCAAATTTCAACAAACATGTCAGGGGTATTCTTGTTTCTGACTTCCTGGTTGAAGGGGAATGAACAGGCATGCCATTTAAAGACAAAGTGACATCTGGTGGATTTTTTCAGCATAACATACCTCAGCCGAGTGGCGGAGATGGCTCAATTAGGTTGATTTAAGTTCAACACTACTCTCAATAAGATATAGTGGCTTAAAATATGCTCTACCAAACAGTTGAGCAGGCAGTTAAAGGGTTGGTTGAAATCACCATCGAAGGTACTATGAGGGCACCCATTCATTTTAAAAATATTTTTCCATTGTCTCAAAAAGAATAAATTGAGCCTTTGGCATAACAGCCTCTTCCTCTGTCTTCTTTTTCTCTTGAAGAGACAGTTCTGAATTTTGGGAACTACATTACTTTCTTAGACTTCAACATTTTCTCCCTGTTTGCAGTCTTTATATTAAGCCAGGCCAACTAAGTCACCAGCTCTGCACTTGACACACAGACATGCGAAAGATAGTATTACCTCATATACATGTATTTTAAGAAAAAAAACTGCAAATACGCACACTTTCTAAAACATTGAACTACTTCGAATGATAATAACCACCTGTAGTTGGAATCTCAGTATCAATGAAAAATAAATCAGGATCAGCAAGAAAATAATATTCAAAGAAATGTCAACTAAACTTTTGACATGGGAGCGGCATGTTGCTGCACATGCTGTATATCGACTCACATGTGGACGTGTGGCGGCTGGAAACGTCCCTGGTTGATGTTGTAGAAGGTGAAGGCCTGCGTGGGGTTGGTGCTGTACTCGTCCACCTCCACCGTCGTCCTGTTACCTCGCTGGGCCTGAGACTGAGCCTGTGACTGCTGCCGCCGCGCCGCCATGATCTCTGACAGGGTGAAGGCCATGGCACGGGCGACCCAGAGCAGAGTAGGTGGAGGAGCGCGAGGTGTCAGGTCAGGAAGCTTAGCTGGCTGTTGTTTTTGTTTTAGGACTGAGGGTGGACAGTCCCAGACCTGAGGGGGGGTGGTGCTGCAAGACGTCCTGACAGGCTCAAGCCTCTACAGAGTTCACAGTCACACTGAGTTGATGAGAGAACATCACCTCCTCACTCCTCTATCTTCACAGCTCCTCTGCACCTAACACACGGAACAGAGCAGAGCTGACATGAAGCATGTGTTATATGGATGGGAATTCAGAATAGCTTTGAAAACATGAATCAATAAATCCGGTTAAATCAGGAAAAGTTACTGCAAGTCCAATGCCTGCAAATGGCAAAACCCCCCGTTTCATTAGCCAGGCTAGTACTCAAATGTGTATTAGTCTGGGACCTCTCATTCATTTTCTATTTCCAAGAGGCGTTACCAACGCATAGACCTTCAACCTGTGAGAGCAACAAATCATGTGACGTCTGCTGAGCAACAGACCAGAGCAGAGAGGAGATGATGTGATGCTGATGCCACAATGTCTGTGAACCAGTGTTGTCGTTTTTTTGGCCGGGACATGTGTCTTATAACATATTTATAACATATAAAAAATTAAAACTGTGTGCATTTGTGAGCCGTGATATATCTTCCTCTATGGACATTGTTACAGTATGTAACTACAGTATTGTCCCAACTCTGCAGCAGCTGGATACGTGGTTGGAGTGTGATGCCTTCACCCTGGAGCAAGAGAGGGCCATTGCTTTACATGACATCACATTCATTTAGCAAGCGCTTTTGTCCAAAGTGACTTCCAATAAGTTCACCATGGAGATATTACCCAAAAGTGCAAGAATCGATTACATAAACTGTGCAGTTGATTAATTCCAAAAATAGCAAAGTGGTCATTTTCATTATTTTACATTCAGTAATAACTATACAAATGGTGATAAGATGCTAATCTGTACAAAATAAATAAAAAGAAAGAAAGACATTGGTTATGATAATTCTCCCCCTTAAAATTATAAAGGTTGCAATGGGTAAAATAAATGGTTGTGCTGATGGAGCGTTTGACTTCATCTGAGAGATGATATAACTGTTCTCTGTTGTACACAATGAGCTACCAACCACATGATGCCAGCAGCACCTCCTGGCACCACACATTAAAACAGCACTCATAATAAAACTAATATTAGTTCAGAGTAGAATAGTGAACATTGAGGTTGTCTTTTTCACTGACAGAATAATTATATTATAATAATAACTGCAAGAACATATAATGTCAACTAATTAACTAATACATGAGGCTGATGCCTCCAATCGCACAGTTACATTAACAGCTCCCCAAATGGGAACAATTGATCATTCATTAGCCAAATTATAGGACAATATGTTGATAACATACAAATCAAATCAAAGTACCTCGGATGAGGATCCCAAGAATTGAAGGGAACAATTTTCTTACCTAAAAAAATATAGAAATTGATCATATAATATCACACGGTTAAAAATGTGAATGTCAAGGCTATACAGGCATAATATTAGAATGAAGATAACGTGATAGAAAAGGAGAAATGATCTATACATCCTCAAAATAAATATATTTAAATAATGGATAAAGTCATGTATAACCTTGCTCTCAGAAGAACATTTTTGGGGGATATTGGTGCAAGAATGGGAACATGAACGTGTACACGAGTGCTGCTCCCCTACTGCCAATGCAGTGCGTCTGTCGGCTGAGGTTTAATCTTTTAAAGGAACAATTTTCACATTTTCCCCTAAATGAAAACCAGGTTTTGTGTAGAATGCTACGCTGTAGAGCCTGAATTCCATATACTGTATATTGTTTCCAAAGAGGCTAAAAGAAGGATTTTGCTTTCACTACACTTTGAGATTGCTTTTAGCAATGAAAAGTGCTCTATGAATGCAATTTATTACTATTATTATTACGTAGCCAGCATTAGCATCAGAAGCTGCTGATTGAATCTATCAGAAACATTACTCGCCTTTACTCGCCACAGCTGTTTGCAGCAGTGGAAATGTTTACTTGTGTTCTGCTTCTATATTCTTCATTTCTTTGCTTCTACTGAAGGAAGCACGCTAATCGGCTGGCCATGGCATTTTTCCAAAAGCGAGTAAGTGCAGCGTCCAGTCTGCCCTGAAGAACAAACAGTTCTTGTTTTGGGTAAATGCTGTCACATTATGCATGTTATCTTCTTATTTTACTGGATTGGTAAAAATCTTTTCAATGACTTTGCATGGTGTGTGAGGCCCTCGTGTGGGTGTGTCACCCCTCAGAGAGGCTCAGCTCTGCAGCTGCCTGTTCAGAGCTGAGCCTCGGAGAGGTGCTGGGAGAGGGAGTCGATAATTCGGGGACCGGCCTCCTCGGCAAAGACTGCCATGCGATGTTGGTGCGCCGTCCCGATTTCTGATTCACCGCGACCTCACACACTGACGGCACGCCGACGTGACAGATACACACTTCACACTGCGGTAGTTTGTCACAGGCCAAATCCCGGCGTGCTCCGTGGATGTGTTTCCGGAGTGCATACAGTAGCGTGCATTCTGTGCACATGTGTGTTCGGGGTCTGTGCGTGCATATACCCAAATGGTATTTCAGTTGTCATGAATGTGACAGTGACCGCCTGTCCCACGGAGAAATGTTTAGCAAGTGCTGCGAGTGGAACGCGCTGGGCTCAGATCCAGTTTTCTACATCGTGTTTTTAGTCTTACTCTGTCTAAAAGTATGTATGTCCCTTAAATCTGTAGGAGAATCCACAGTTCACCCCAATTTGAATCTTTTCACATTACATTTATCAAATGGAGATTCTCAAGAAGTCTGTACATTTTGTTCCGTTTTTCTGACTAATGTAACCTGTTCAAGGCGAATATTATCATTAAATCACTGTGGAAATGAGGATGAATGAGCAGGCGAATGTTATTTCGTACAGTTACTTACTGCGTATGTTTCCTAAACAGCTATTTAAAAATGACAAAAGGGGTCAGAAGGATTTCGTAACAGATTCATTGGCCTCAGAAAATCCAGCTAATTGGAAGTGGATCCCAACAATCCTGCTCTATCTACGACAGTTTCCTTTTCACCTTCTTGTATGTTGAGGTCAGCGACATGTGAAGCTTAGGGCCGGCGTCGGCAAACATTTTTCAGTATCTATGCCAATACAATACAATACAAAAACATTTACTATTAAAATTCCTTTTTGCAAACCTAGTTTCGGAAAAGAAAAAAAACCAAGTATGTAAAATTGATCTCACAGTGTCAACAGAGCACAAGCAGGTTAGGTCCTAAATCATCGAAGCGGCTGATCCAGAAAAAAACAGACACGAGGCATTTGTCAGACTATGATACATCACAAACTGGGTTATAATAGTATAAGACTGTGTTTTTAAAACTCTGTGAAATTGGAGAAACACAGAAAATCATGTTGATGTTACAAAGGAACCTTTCCTCTGTAACATCAACATGTGTGTATTTTTTTTAAGCCACGACGGCACCTGGTCCAGTTTTGTTTTTTTATAAATTAATGCAGAACTTTTTCAACACGTGCATGAGACTGAAACACAACTGAATCTTCTCCTGTGTGGAGTTTTAGAGGAAATAAACTATTTTTAGTCACGTTTTGTGTGAACAAAAAAGAGTTTGTCTAAAAGTGTGTTGTTATCCCCATTTAATAGATTACAGTAAATCGCCTAAGGACCATACGGACACAGATGGCACCGTATCCACAGCTTGTCTCATGTGCGTGACAATCACGTCAAACTAACACTGATGAACTAAAGCATATTCAACTTCGGTGACTTCAGTGCCCAGATCCTTTATTTCGGTACAAGTAGCAATACCATGATGTGATAGGAACTTCACACTCATGAAATGTATACTATGTAGTTGGCCTATAGCATGTTCGCTCACATTAACCTAATGTGACGTTGCCCCTCAGCTGTTGCCCCGGTTACTCAAATTGATACGCGTCAGGCCCTTTGTCCATTAGCCCTCTGTAGCATTGGAAAAGTTGTGATTCTGTGTCACTGTCCATTGTCTCCGGCCTTTGGACATCGCCGAGGAACTCAACACTGCCTGACACATCCATGCCCGGAGAAGAAATCAGTTAAACACCAGGCACCATTATGACGGACAAACTTAAGGATGAGTCAAAATCAAAAGTAGCTGTTTGTGTGAGATATGGTCATGCTTGGCCCTCAGTTGTGTCGGGGAACAGGCAAGGTGTGCATGTGATTCTAAAAACCAGGTGTGTTATGTCCACTGTAATTTTTAAAGGCTGAATGTGGTGCCATGTGCAGGTGTCTGGTGCATTTGCACATTCTTTGGTGCACTGAACAATAAACACAGTTTCATGGCAAGCAGCAGCACACACCGTGCAAAAAGACTGAAAGAGAGCTTTGCACAGTAGAGACAACCCAGAGTCTGAGTCTGCCTGGGTGATGAAGCTAACAGGAGAGCTGATGCAGACAAATGGAATCGCAAGCTGGGACATCACAGATGGGTCTACGGAGGGGTTTCCCCCAAGGCTCGCAGAATCTGTGGTCTCAACCAGTTCAGGAAACGGAACAAGTGAGCAAAATGATGACCTCCAATGGCACAACGGGAACGATATCCCTGACAGAAGGAGAACACTACTGTACCCATTTCAACAATCTGGCCTGAGTTACTCTCTCTGATGAGGTCATCTCTGTATTCAACACTAAAACCCAGGTATTTGCTAGTTTTACAGGCCGTACAAAAATGGAGGCCTCTTGATTTACTCTGTTTTCACCACTTCATCTTTGAAAGTCCTTCGCGTTAAGTAATGGCATGGTGTGTACTAGCAGTGGGCCTACCGTTAATAAGCTACATCATTTACTGTTACTCCCTTTTTTGGCTCAGAAGCAACATTTTTGTGTGCCAACCAAATTATATTACGTAAGAGAATCCATCTTTCCGAGCATTAAGCTGTTCACTTGTGGCTGCGGTTTGGACCAATCGGCATCTCACGAAGAAGGAACCATTGGCAGGCTGCAACGACAGTGGCACTTAAGATGTCAGCACATAAACCGACATGGCGTCAGTTATATCCCACGTGGACAGAGTAAAGGTCGACTCTACAGAAAAGATGCTCTCAGTTTTGTTTTTACTGGCTTCGGCTTTCTTGATAGAGCGTGATTGACAGGCGGTTCATCAAATCAACTGACAAGCAATTTTTCGAAGTTCCTGCCCGTTTCCAAACTGTTTCCAATAAAGCTTTGCAAGATGGTCCTGTGTAACAAACCATCTGGGATGTTAGTTAATTTTTTTTAATAATGTGGTTATTTTAATAGAAGACTGTTTTTCAATCAATGGGTTTTTATTCTTTGTTATTTTACTGCTGATTTATTTTACAGTAAAAAAGTAAAAAAAAGGGTTTAGGAAGGATGACAAAAAAAACAAAAAAACATATTGATTAATGTTTCTTACTCAAGTAAGTTTATTTTTTTATTTCGTTACTCACTGATTTTCACTCACACTTTTTTTTGTTACCTTTAGACACATGTGGAACGCTGTTTTTTTTTTTTTTACAGTGTTTTGTTTTTACTCACATAGAGAAGTTAATTAGGTTTTGATTTCACTAGGTTTGTTTTTGGATAGTTAGACTAATGTTGTGAACTCTTCCTCTTCTCGTTTGACTTATTTTTTGATTTAAACAGCATCCACCCGTTCTGTGTGCTGCATTGAGTCTAATGGACCACTGGTGATCTGTGGTGAATGGGCTCTGAGGGCAGTCGAACAGCTGCCGAATAGTGCTGCAATTAACAATTATTTTCATAATCGATTAATCTGTCGATTATTTTCTGGATTAATCGGTTAGTTGTTTGGTCCAAAAAATGCCATAAAATGGCGAAAAAATGTCGATTGTGTTTCCCCAAACCTCAACATGATGTATCGTTTTGTCCACACACCAAAGATATTCAGTTTACTGTCATAGAGGAGCAAAGAAACCAGAAAATATTCACATTTAAGAAGCTGAAATCAGAGAATTTTGATTTTTTTTCCCCCCATAAAAACTACTTGAAGTGATTAATGCATAATCGAAATAGTTGCAGATGAATTAAGTAATGGATTACTAATTGATAAACTGATTAACTGTTGCAGCTCTACCGCTGACCTACACTATTCTGTGCTTGAACACATCGTGTAGGCACAGCCGGAGGACTGAGGCTGCAGCTGCCCATTTGCTGATGAATACACTGCGATCAGGGATTAATATAAACACTCCTTTACATTCAGATCATTATGTATTACATGAAGTATTGCAACTAATTCAATTCAGTGATGAATCGATGCTTAGAATAGACGTAGCACATCATCCTGATATCTTTTCTGTCATGATTTTGGAATGAATTCGAGTTTTGTACGTACAACACTGTGCTAAACAGTGAAGGAAAAAGGTTTTGCAGTCTGGGGCAGAGGTTGAACAAATCAGAGCTCACCAATAAAAGAGAAATAGTGCAAGGGAAAGCAAGGGATCCGAACGGGAAGACCATTTTTTCCCGTGTCTCTATTCAGGCTCAGCACCAACACATCAAAATGAGAAACATTATTTTCATTATTTCTATTTATTTCTATTATATTTTTTTTTGACACTTAATAGTCTCAGGAACTTTTATCATGGCCATCACATCAGCCATTTACCTTGGACCCCTAGCCCAAGAGAAGAGGAGAGAAGAGGGGATGAGAGGAGAGGAGAGGAGAGAAGAGAGGTGAAGAGTACTCTACTGATTCTGTCGGGCGCATGGTAAATGTAGAAAGAGGAGCGAGGCAGTCTGATTGATGCTCTCTCCTCTTTCCCTTTAGCATTCGACTGTTTGGCACTCGTCTGCTCATTCACTTTGTTTCTGCTACATGAGGACACATTGCAGATTCTGAGTTACAGT